>NC_085137.1:461265707-461539686 GCF_035046485.1 Aedes albopictus
AGCCGGGGTACGATCTTCACGAAATCCGGCCAATTTGTCTGTTTTGCGGATGACATGAAAATTATTGCTAGAACATTTGGAGGGGTGGCAGAACTGTACACCCGCCTGAAACGTGAAGCAGCAAAGGTTTGAACTCACCTTCAAGAATACTAATGGTTTTGATTATTGGATGCTTACAGCGCCACCAAGCAGCAAAAATCGAAAACTTAAGTTTACTGCACACATTTGGCCAAGTTTTCCCATACAAACTTCAAGCGCGTGTTGAACGCGTTCTTAGACTTAACTGATTTTGCTCAAATTTTGAACGTAGTTTCTGAAAGTTCAAAAAAACTTATTCAGGAGGTAAGACTTGGAATTTTTCGATTTTTTTTTTGTTTTTTATATTGCGTGGGCCACCCTACTCTTGACGTTTATAAAATCCAAAAACAGGCGCAATATACCCGAAATGGTATGCTGAGCATACCGAGTTCAATTCTTGGTCGATCACTTTATTTAATATTTAGTTGTGATCTTTACCTCAGTAAACTAAGGAATGTAAGCTGCGGTTTCTAAGAATTTTACTGAATTATTTATGATGTACCTTCAAGATTTTTGAAGCAATTGCTCCTTGATCTTTTTTATATCGGATAGAGTATCATTGAACAAAAAATTAAAAATTGCATAACAAAAATAAAAATAAATGAAAACTGTGGCAGAAATCCTGCACAGATAAAAATAATGAAATTTACACGTCATGTAAATTTCATTTTAGTCATGTAAACTTATTGTTACGATGGTTTACATCAAATATCATGTAAATTTGCGTTAAATGTTATGTAAATACTCTGAATTACATGACATATAATGGAAGTTTACATAATATTTCATAACTTTTACATAATATGTCATGTAAACTTCAGTGATATCCCACGCTCCAATTATGTGCATCATATGTCACAGAATTTTACACTCTTTTTTCGATCTGTGTGAACTATTTCTCGTTGTTTCTCCTACAAAATTATGGGGTACCTCAGGAAGAAAGATAAACAGCACTCATTTGGATCTAATGACAATAATCTAAGAAATTTGAATAGAATTATTATTTTTTCATTTTCAATTTTTGATGAAATTCAGTAAACAGTTTATAGCGATCCAAATGCGGAAAATATTACTTCCAAGAACCATAAACAAACTGGAAGAAATTATCAAAAAAAAAAAGAAATTAAACCACATTTGCTGGATTACATTTGTCAGACATTCCCATGGACATTCCTCAAATATTTGTTTTTTTTTTTCTTCCGGAAATTCAACCAAATTAGGGATTGTATCAAGCATTTCCCAAGAAGTTCCTCCATCTTTCCTCAAGGAAGTTCGTAAGAAATTCCTCTTGTGATTCCTTAAACAATTTACCAGAGATTTTTTCGGATATACCTCTAAAGATTTAAAAATTCCACAAGGAAATTCCTTTGAGGAGATATTTTTATTTCCAGAGACAATTTCAGGGTACATATCAGAGATTTGTTCAGGAATTCCAACAAGGATTTTTTTCAAAAGTTATTATATGAAGTTTTTCAGAAGTTCTTCAAAAAAATCTTCACATTATTGTGGAAGTTCTTCCCAAGGTTTCTCAGAAAAAAAAATCTGCGGTAATTTTCTGCAAAAACTTCTACAAGGATTTTTATTTAGAAATAACCTTTGTGGTTCCGTCAAGATATAGAATTCTTCCAGAAATTGCACTGAAGGATTCCTCAAGGAATCCTTGAAATAATTTTATAGAAATCCATGGAGGATTGTTCGAAGGAATCATTTGAAAACTTCTGGGAATACCTCTGGAAACTCGTAGAAGAAATTCTTAAGCATTGTTTGAGGAGTTCGTGGAAAAAAATCCAGAAGCTATTTTTGAGTTTATCTCTTGAGAAATTTCTGGAAGAGTGCCCATGATGATGCCTAGGAGAATACCTAAAAACACCGTTAGATACTCCCTTATTTCTCAGAAAAAAAATCAGAAGAGATTACTCTGCGAGTAATTCCAAGGAAAAATCATTGAGAAACTTCTGCAAAGTTTTGTGAAAAAAAAAATGCGTAGAGGAATTTCTAAGGAGATCTTTTGGAAAAAATCTGCAGAAATTAACCCTCTAATACCCAATCCCGCCTTTAGACGGGGTATAGTTTGAGCATTTTTGTAATTTTTGTTTCGTGAAAAATGATTTTTTTTATATTTTTGGCTAATATTTAGGACTGTTCTGTATATCTCAAAATGGTTTTTGGTGTATTTTAAAGCGTATTTACATTTTTTTTAAATCATTGAAAAATTGATGTTTTAGTCACCTTTTAGAAGTCATTGTTTATTTTGTATTGAATCGCTACTATTAACATATTTTAAATTTTTCCCAAATCATTCTATCCTTGTTTAATAGTTTAAGGGAATCGAATACACTCTAAAAATATTTTCCTTAAAATTACACGGAAAATAAAATTTTCTGTGAAAAAAATTTAAAATGATAATGATTCAACAATAATCATAAAATCCCAAAATGTGTTCATCTCAAAAAATCCGTTCCCTAAATTGGCTTCCAGGAAAAATATAAAAGTGTGGGGATGTTCAAAAATAAAAATTAGAAAAATCAAAAACTGAAATCCACGAAATCAAGAATTAAAAAGAATCATCTTTCAAAACATGTGTAAATCGATTTTAGATGACGAAAAATGATATTTAGATCAAAATCAAAAATTTGGGTATTAGAGGGTTAAGGTCACTGGGGCGAGTTCTAAAAAAAATTTCAATAAATTTATGTGAGATCTCTGGAAGACTTTCTGAAGGAATCTTTGGAAGAATTTTTGAAAATACTTAAAGAAATTCTCAGTTTAAATCTTTTATAAATGTCACAAAAATCCTTTAATTACTACTTGGAGAAATTTCTAAAAGAAATCCTGCAAAAATAATAGAAAATCGTGAAAAGAACTCCTTAAACAACTACTAAAAAACTTAAAAAAATATTTTATAAGCAATCTTTGAATTCATATTTGGAAGAACAGTTATTGATTGAAACATTTCTTGTAAAATTACATGAAAAATGTCAAGTCATAGCTTCTGGTACGTTTAAATACACCTTAATAAAATAAACAAAAAAAAATCAAAGATTCTAGAATAATTTCTGTAGGAATGGCTGAGAGAATCTTTGGACACAATATTCCTAAAGAATCCATAAAGAAAGGTCTAGATAAATCCAAAGCAATGCCTAGAGGAATACCTAAGCTTTTGAAGGAACTCTTTAAGGAACTTCCAGAAATATTTTTTCATATTTTTTAAAGGAATATCCAACTAATTGCCGTAAAAGTCCCTGATTAATTGGGGTTATACCAGAAAGAACCTCTGGAGAAATTCAAACCATAATTTCTGAAACAAAAACCATGGGGGAAGAATCTGCGAACCCCTTGAATAAAAAACCTTCTGGAATTGCATCTTTTAATGAAACGTTTCGAAGAAATTTTTAGAGAAACCATCGGAGAAATTCCTAGAAGAATTTACTGTAAAATTTTATAGAAAAGCTTTCGAAGTAACAAAAAAAATCAAAAAAAAAATTGACAATATCTCTGGAGTGGTTCTTTCAAAAATGTTTTAAGAAGGATGAATTTCGGAAGAAATTGCTGAGGAAGCCTGTGATCCAGTCTAAGAATGAATCTTTTAAGAAAATAAATAAAAGAAAATCGGGTTAAGTACGGTTCCTTTGAATTCCACTAAGAATTTGCATCCTTTGACAGATACGTATTTCGACCTCAACTGTAAGGTCGTCTTCAGTGTCTTGTACTTGACTCGACTTGAGTCGAGTCAAGTACAAGACACTGAAGACGACCTTACAGTTGAGGTCGAAATACGTATCTGTCAAAGGATGCAAATTCTTAGTGGAATTCAAAGGAACCGTACTTAACCCGATTTTCTTTTATTTACAGATATTCCCCTAACAAGCCCAGGTTAATCATCATCTTTTAAGATTTTTTTTGAAAAATCCTGAGGAAGTGTCTTGAAAAATGTTTGGGAGAACTCTTGAAAGAAACTCTGGAGGAATCCCTGGAGACATTTTGAAAGAATTCCATGAACAAGAATGCATTTTGAAAGGATAATGAAAAGAATTTTAGGGGAATTCTTGCAAACATCATTTTAAGAAACACTACGAGAGATTCTTTTCCGTAAATATTCCAGAAAGTGTTTAACAAATCTTCAAATACCGTGGATACACAGTAACGGATCACACACGGTTACGGATCAATCCGATGTTTACGATCGTATGTTGCAGGTTAGCATGGCATGGGGTGGCATAGTATAGTGTTTATGCTATGAAGACTTTGCTATGTTATGCCATGCTGTGCAGTGAGGCGACATTTTAACGTAAACATCGAATTGATCCGTAACCGGATCCACGTAACCACGTTAATTATAAAACAAAAATCAAGAATAATAATGCATGGAGAGGTTTCTTAAGGGAAAGTTCTAAATTAGACGCAATGATGAAGTCATTTCCTAGGTGCGCACTAGTATAGGGGACGCTGTTGTTTGTAATCGTCGAGTTCTGATCTTATCATGAAAGCAGTGTCTCAAACTGCAATATAAATTGAGAAAAACTGCAAGACTTCCTTTTAATATTCTGATTTTTTCAGAATTACCAAAGTTTGATTGCGGGTTCAGTTGAATTTCTCAAATTAAGTCACCAGTTTCTTTAAAATATTTTAGCTGAAGCAAATTTAAAAGTCATCTTTGAAATTTTCATGTTAACCCTTTAATACCCAAATTTTTGATTTTGATCTAAATATCATTTTGGTCATCTAAAATCGATTTAAACATGTTTTGGAAGATGATTCTTTTTAATTCTCGATTTCGTGAATTTCAGTTTTTAATTTTTCTAATTTTTATTTTTGAACATCCCTACACTTTTATATTTTTCCTGGAAGCCAATTTGGGGAACGGATTTTTTGAGATGAAAACATTTAGAGATTTTATGATAATTGTTGAAATATTATTATTCAAATTTTTTCAATAGAAAATTCTCGGCTGTTCGAGTCCGTATGAAGTTGATCATCAATATTAACTTCTTTTCTCGATCAGCCTAGATAGCTGTGTAGTGTCGGTAGCGATTGTCTCAATTGGCTAAGAATAACACTACGGACCGCCTGTTCCGGTGGTAAGAATCCACCAACAGGTGACCCCTAATTCATGGTGTGATGCGGCTTTATGCTTACCGTGCCTAGGAATGAATGGCTAGGGGGGTCTAATAAAAACCTAACCGCTAGCGGAGCCTGTGGAGTACCAGGGCGCCCTCCACAGTATGTAGCCCTTACTGCGCTAACCGGAGCAATGGTGCAGTGGACCTTGTATTTCTCCGAGACAATCAGCTGCTCTTCTTTAGTCTCACTTGAGGCTAAATAAGGGCGGGATTATGAAGATGTTGTTAATTAGTTTAAATTTTCACCTATATGGTTTCGCATTATACGATTTACACAGTGTATTCTGTGTATCCTCGCCTTTGGCGTTTTCCAATCGATACCGATTTGGTTTTATTGTTGCTGTTCTTTGTTGTGCTGTTGTTGCGAAGAGTTTAATCTTACCTAGTTTGGGTAGTGGCTACGGTTAAGATAGCTCAGATCAATCTTCAGCATAAAAGAACAGCAACGATCAATCTTTGCAGACTTATGCAAAACGGTACAGCCCAAGTGGCCTTGGTACAAGAACCTTACTTTCGTAAGGGAATTTTCTATCTAGGAAACCTTGTGAACCCGGTGTTTGCCACTTTCAGTAAACATGAAATGGCAAACTCGCGTGTCATGCCTCGAGCCTGTGTGCTTGTCAACAACGCAATAGTTGCTACACTCATCTCTGAACTAACCACCAGAGATGTATGTGCTATCACAATTGATGTATCTGTTGGAAACCTCAATAGGAAATACGTCTATTGTTCTGTGTATTTACCGCATGATGAACCATCCCCTACGGATGCTTTCAAACAAGTCATCGCATACTGCACTTCAAAAGGCCTTCCGCTAATTGTTGGCAGTGATGCTAATGCTCACCATATCATCTGGGGCAGCTCAGACATTAACTTGAGAGGCTCCAGTTTGATGGAGTACTTAAGTAGTACAGATCTTGCATTACTTAACATAGGCAACCGCCCAACCTTCATGGTATCTGCTAGAGAGGAAGTGTTAGATATAACGCTTTGCTCTAGCAGAATTAGCCACGAGCTGACCAATTGGCATGTGTCAGATGAAGAATCTTTATCTGACCATCGCTACATCTTTTTTGAACATTTAAATGTTACTTCGCAAACATTGCGTTTCAGGAATCCTCGGTCAACAAACTGGGATCTTTATACTGATTTGGTTGCAGCCAAATTTCATGGATATTCACCATCCATTGACACTCCAAGTGATTTAAATGATGCCGTTGATACTACAACGACCTTCATCATGGAAGCTTTTGAAGAAGCATGCCCTCTACGGTCTGTGAAGATCACAAGAGGAACCCCTTGGTGGAACTCTGATCTAGCGAAACTCAGGAAACAATGTAGAAAGAGTTGGAACAGACGACGTTCGGCTGGTTCGGAGGCTTTCAGGTCGGCTCGCAAGGCCTACAGGAAAGCTCTCCGGTCTGCTGAACGATCCGGCTGGAAAAACCTTTGTACAAATGTTTCCAGCTTGAGTGAAGTCAGTCGGTTAAACAAAATCCTAGCGAAATCTAAGGATTTCCGGGTGCACGAACTTAGTTTGCCAAATGGCGATCTGACTTCCTCTGATGAGGAAGTTCTGGAATGCTTATTCAGCACACACTTCCCTGGATGTGTGGATATTACATCTTCGGATGATCCTGATGTCTTTTCTTGTAGTTATGATTCTTTAGCTTCGGCTCGGAGTATTGTAACTATAGAATCGATTGAGTGGGCTCTTAATAGCTTTGCTCCTTTCAAATCTCCTGGGGCAGATGGGATTTATCCTATTTTGCTTCAGAAGGGATTTGATTATTTCAAACATGTTTTGAAAAAACTACTTGTTTGCAGTTTTTCTACAGGGTATATTCCCAAATCCTGGAGGGATATTACTGTAAAGTTTATTCCGAAAGTGGGTCGTGCGTCGTATGAAGAAGCAAAGAGTTTCAGACCTATCAGTTTGACCTCTTTTCTTCTGAAATGCTTAAAACGCATTGTGGATCATCACATCCGTGATGTTCATCTGGCCAACGTGCCTCTTCATGTGAACCAACATGCCTACCAAACTGGTAAGTCCACTGTGACTCTTTTACACAAGGTTGTTTACGATATCGAGAAAGCATTCGCTCAAAAGCAATCTTGTTTGGGTGTTTTCTTAGATATCGAGAGTGCCTTTGACAACGTGCCTTTCGATGCCATATTGGAAGCCGCACGGAGTCATCGTATATCTCCAATGATTTCCAATTGGATTCACCAAATGCTCAAAAACCGACATCTCTTCTCGACATTGCGTCTAGTAGGGATTAGGAAATTGAGTGTTTGTGGATGCCCCCAAGGGGGAGTCTTATCACCGCTTTTGTGGAATCTCGTAGCAGATACGCTATTGAGGCAACTCAATAATAGCGGTTTTCCTACTTATGGTTTTGCTGACGACTACCTAACATTGTTAGTTGGTATGTGCATCAGCACCCTTTTCGACCTGATGCAAAACGCCCTTCAGGTAGACGAGGGTTGGTGTCGCCAATATGGCCTTTCGGTTAATCCGAGTAAAACATCTATTGTTCTTTTCACGGAAAGGCGAAACCGTAATGGCGTTCGACCTTTGCGTCTCTTTGATTCTGGAATCGATGTGACTGAACAGGTAAAGTACGTTGGAGCCATTCTTGATTCCAAGCTTTCCTGGACACCTCACATTGAGTTCAGAATCAAGAAAGCTTGTATGGCCTTCGGGCAATGCCGGCATACTTTTGGTACAACTTGGGGTCTCAAACCCAAGTGTATCAAATGGATTTACACAACTGTGGTTCGGCCAATATTGGCTTATGGATGTCTTGTGTGGTGGCAAAAGGGTGAAGTGAGAACTGTCCAATCAAAATTAGGCCATCTCCAAAGGATGTGCTTAATGGCGATGTCTGGAGCGTTCTCTTCAACTCCTACGGCAGCGCTCGAAGTTCTCTTTAACGTTGCCCCACTACACATTCATCTCAAACAAGAAGCCCTTTCTTGCACTTACCGCTTACGGGTACTCGGTCTACTAGAGGAAACTCCTGTGAACCGCACATCAACACACACCCGTTGTTTCCACTTTTAGCGAATTGGGACAAAATTGTCCTTGCTCCAAGTGATCTTACAATTGCTTGTAATTTTACATATAGGACATTTTCCACGAAATTCCCTTCCCAGGAAGAGTGGACATCTGGTTATCTGGAAAGAAGTATTTCAGACGGCATCGTATGTTACACTGATGGCTCACTTCTCGAAGGTCGAGCAGGTGCTGGTGTTTATTCTCGTGAGCTAAGGCTGTATCAGTCTTATTCACTTGGTAGACACTGCACCGTTTTTCAGGCCGAAATCTTTGCTCTTATGTGTGGAGTGCAATCAGCACTTCAGCAGCACGTAATGGGCAAAGTAATATACTTCTGTTCAGATAGCCAGGCTGCTATTAAAGCACTTGCTTCGGCCAACTCCAGGTCGAAGATAGTTATCGCTTGTCGAACTCAAATCGAGGAGCTGAATTCAGTAAACGCTGTTCACCTTGTATGGGTACCTGGCCATTCTTCCATCGCTGGAAATGAATTGGCTGATGAGTTAGCTCGCACTGGAGCATCACATGACTTCATTGGCCCTGAGCCAGCTATTCCGGTATCCAAGTGTTGGGTAAAGCTTCAGATTGACATCTGGGCTGCCACTCAGCACAAACAATACTGGAATAGTTTGGAGTCATGTCGTCAAACCAAATTGTATAGTGCTGAGCCATATCTACGGGTGGCGAAGTATCTAACTAATCTGTCTAAGCAGAATTGCAGCATGCTGGTCAAAGCATTGACTGGCCACTGCCGACTCAGCTATCACATGGCGAATATTCAACAAGCTGATTCATTTGCTTGTGATAGCTGTGAATCCGATTATGGAACTTCGTATCTGTCTTTGTAACTGTCTTTGTAACTGTCCAGTTTTCGCGCAACTGCGTTTCAGAGTATTCGGTAAACACTTATTAAGTGACACTGACTTCAGAAACCTGAATCTTCAGGATATTCTGTTGTTCTTAACCCGCTGTGGTAAAGAGCTATAGGCTCTCTTTCGCTTTATGCGTCAGGGCACTGTTTGAACCCATCGTGGTACGCTTGTGCGTTAGTACCCTCTTCCAGGGTATTTTTCCTATTTCCCTACCTGTCTCTATCCCCATCCAAATCCTTTTTCCTTCCTTTTCCCTCAGGTAGATGATGAAATAAGCTGTTATTTTGGCGATGGCACAAATGTCCCAAATGGAGGATAACGTGCCTCTGGAGCCGGCCTTCTGATACCTGATAGGTGCGCACTAGTATAGGGGACGCTGTTGTTTGTAATCGTCGAGTTCTGATCTTACCATGAAAGCAGTGTCTCGAACTGCAATATAAATTGAGAAAAACTGCAAGACTTCCTTTTAATATTCCGATTTTTTCAGAATTACCAAATTTTGGTTGCGGGTTCAGTTGAATTTCTCAAATTAAGTCACCAGTTTTTTTAAAATATTTTAGCTGAAGCAAATTTAAAAGTCATCTTTGAAATTTTCATGTTAACCCTCTAATACCCAAATTTTTGATTTTGATCTAAATATCATTTTCATCATCTAAAATCGATTTAAACATGTTTTGGAAGATGATTCTTTTTAATTCTCGATTTCGTGAATTTCAGTTTTTGATTTTTCTAATTTTTATTTTTGAACATCCCTACACTTTTATATTTTTCCTGGAAGCCAATTTGGGGAACGGATTTTTTGAGATGAAAACATTAAGAGATTTTATGATAATTATTGAAATATTATTATTCAAGTTTTTTCAATAGAAAATTTTATTTTCCGTGTAATTTTGAGGAAAATAATTTTAGAGTGTATTCGATTCCCTTAAACTATTAAACAAGGATAGAATGATTCGAAAAAAAAATATGTTAATTGTAGCGATTCAATACAAAATAAACAATGACTTCTAAGAGGTGATTAAAACATCAATTTTTCAATGATTTAAAAAAAATGTTAATACGCTTTAAAATACACCAAAAACCATTTTGAGATATACAGAACAATCCTAAATATCAGCCAAAAACAAACAAAAATGATTTTCCACGTAACAAAAATTACAAAAATGCTCAAACTATACCCCGTCTAAAGGCGGGATTGGTTATTAGAGGGTTAACAATAAAATTGCTTTATACAATAACATTTCATTGAGATTTTTTTTTCAAGAATTAAAACGAGATTTTTAAGAATTTTTGGGTAAGTTTATGTTGAAGAATCATCCAAAAAGGAGGAATTAATTTATCTACTTTTTATATCAGTAATAATTTATAATCCAATAAAAAAATAAATTTAATATTGCCAAGAGTTTCTTCCAAAAAAAATTCTATCAAATTTTGTTAAAACAAAGTTAAGTTATTTCCAGCTTCAGATATGGGTACAGTTTATCAAAGTTGATTGATTGATTTGTCTTTATTCAAGAGACTTTCAGCCCTTGGCTGTTTATCAAAGTGAATACCATACCAAGAATAACCAAGTCATACCAATGTACCACAAGTAGCTCTTTGTTGATGTCCTTTGCGCTTACCTGAAATGAGGAAAGAAAGATAAAATCATAAATAACAGTGTCCCTTGTGATGGTCAAGCTCATAGAAAGAATTGAAAGAAAGCAAGTAACATCCCAAAAGAAAAATCACACCTCCAGCTCCAGACAGAAGAGCATGATCAAACAGTCAGTGTGCTCCTTGGTTTCAAAAGACTCAACCAAGCATACACTGTAGATTGTGGCCGGGCGATGTCTTAATCACCCTGACTGCTTGCTGTGGCTTGGCCCCGACCAACCTAGCCTAGACCCAGAGAGGTTCAAGAAAATCTGCTACATTAAAGAGGCGGGAAGGCAAACAAAATATTTCTTCTGAGGCGGGTTTGGTTCTGGGAAGAATCAATCCACCTTGTAGTGTTGGGTTAGATGAAATTTGTATCTAAAACGTATGAAAGTTGTCTCATCTTCCAAGTTAGAAAGACACATCCTAAGAAAAACCATCTCGTGCCCACAATGTTACACACCGAGCGAACTCACCTCTTGCCCATTGATTCAGTGTGCCTGGTGTCGCAAAAGGCTACAAGACGAGGGGACCCTCAAGACAAAACCCTCATTATAAAACCCCATAAAAAATTAAAGAAAAAAGCCACATCACTATCATCATCATCATCATCATCATCTTCAGCAGCAGCAGCAGCATCAACGTCGTTTTCTTCGTCATCGTTTTCAGCCAAACGGGAGGATGATCCCCGTTCTTTGCGATGCGTTGGCTGCGGTTGGTGGTGAGGGAGAGTGGGGTGATGCGCTCCTTAATACATTTAAAATTGATTTAATGCACTGCTAAATTTTGCGATAAATTTGTTAACAAAAACTACCGATTGACTCTGGTGGGATTTGAATCCAGTGCTCCGGCACTTCAAGAAATTAAGTCACAGGATAAGTTAAGAGCATGTGCAATAACTAATCTACGTTGTATTCCATCGCATACTCTGTCTTTAAAAATCAGAGTTTGCTCTGTGGCTTAGTGTAATAGATCGCCGAAGTTGAGACATGAAGTCTTGGGTTCAAATCCCACTAAAGCCAAGTGATTCTCTTGATTTTAACGATTGTTTACTGTAAAGTGCAAGTTAAAGAAACACTTAATTTTCTAGCAAAAAGCCGGGCTTTCTCTTTATCAAATTTTCTGCAACATTTTTGTTCAAAATTTATTCAATATGGAGCTAGTATTTAGGCTAGTGTCCCTTTGTACTCCGACTTCCCCTAGTACGCCATGAAGATGTTGGGGTGAATCCTCCACCCACTCCAAACCGCACCACAACGCATCTTCACCGAACCCATCCGGGTAGCCCAACCGGATGCGACCCACTTGAGGTGCCCTTCTTTTTTTCTCTCTGAACTTCTTTTTTTTTTCAGGAGTGCTCCTAAGTAGCAAGAAGCAGCTTCTCTCGGTCGCTCGGTCGATGGTCGGTTTTCAACAGAAAATGGAAAATAATGATGGTGTTGAGAGGTAGCAGCAGCAGCAGCAGCAACCGGCAGAAGTGGAGAAGGGTGAACCACATTGAACTGGACTTTGCCGGTGGTGTCTAGGAAAAATATTAACTCCTCATGACCAGAACCAGAAGCTGTTCCCTCCGGGTTGGTTCTTCCAGTGCACCAGGAATCCCAGTCCCCCGGTGCCGGACATGAAGTGGTGGGAGTGGTGGTAGTGGTGCTACTGGTGCTCAAAGGAAGACACATCCTTCTGCTGAAAAGTGACTATTTCTTCATCATCCAAGCGGAGAAAGGGATAATGAAGTCTCTTTCGCCGGGCTCGCCTTAAGTACTCTTCTTTCCGGTGGTTTTGGATTTTTTTTTTTATCCATAGTCTCCGGGAATTATGTGCGTAGAATAATGGTAAGAATAAGGGGGGAAAGGTACACTCATTCGAACTTGAAATCTCCAGGTCTGGACTGTCAGAAGCAGTCGTGAAGTTTTGCTGGTTATTTCTTCGGATGAGTTGAGCTTTCATGGAAGCCAAAGACATACGGAACTATGCTTAGAGGCGAACAAACTTTAATCGACTTAAAGAAGTCAGCTAGAGTTGAAGCAACGTTTGAGAAGCATGTTTTTCACTGTTCTTCAGTGGTGTATTCGAGGTTACTCAAGTTACTCCCAGAGTAAACAGCTCTTCAGAAAAAAATAACTGCCAGTATGGAAAGACGCTTCTCAGAAAAAAGCACTCGCATAAACATTTAATACTTAACATAAGTGAGATTTTTAATTTGTAGCAATTTTTCATCTTGTTTTTGCTTTCCTTATTCGTGTTTAGGTTTCTAAATGAAAGAAAATCGCGTATAAGACAATATTTTTATTTTTTTTTAAACTCTTGCAAAAATACGAGAAAACTGCTCCAAAATATATGAAAATCAATTGTGTTACCTATAATCATATTTCCATTGATTTGTACACACGCACAAAACATTTGTATGAGTGGTTCTCTTCAACAGATTCGACGAGAGACCAGTAATTTTTTTTGAAACTTCTTCAAAAATTTTAAAAAAGATTCCTCCAAAAATTCTCACAGGAATTGTTTGAAAAATCTTCCAGAGCTTCATTAGGAAATTTTCAACAGGACTGGTTTTACAATTTCCCCCAGGAATTTCATCAGATATCTCACCAAGACTGTATCCTCCAGAAATCACACGAAGAATTATTTGGGTGTACATGGATTACTTAAGAAATTCTCCAAGATTGTTTTCATTTCTGAAGCAATTTTACTTCATAGTTTCATAAATATTCAAAAATCGTCCAGTAATTCTTTCAAAAGTGTCTCAAGGAATTATTTTAGAAAATCAGCCATTCACTAAGTATTTCTTTAAAAATGTCACCATTTTTTTTTCAGTGTTATTTTCAGGTATTCTCGAAAAATTTCAGATATCTCGGTAATTCCTCTAAGAATCTTTCAGAAATGTCTCCAATAATCTTCCAGGGGTTAAATTGACTTTTGTTGAAATATTCAAAAAAACGCGCTTAAAAGTTCCTCTTGGTATTACTTGCGAAATTCTTTCGTACAATATTCTACAGCTCCCTTTAAAAATTTCGGCATTCCTTCAAAAACTCTTTTGGTTCCGCCAGAAATTTGTTCAAGGACTCCATCAAAAAATATTCCTGAAATTTTCAATGGACTCCTTGAAAACAAAAAATCTCAAGGGAATCTTCATAAAAATCTCATAAAAAAATTCCTTCGTGAATTTATTGAGATATTTCCTAGAAGTTTACATTCACAATTCCTTTTAAGATTTTTCCAGAAATTTGTCGTAAGATTCTTCTAGAAAATATTACCTGGAATTCCTTAAAAAATTTCTCAAGAATTCTTTCAGACCTTCCTCCAGAATATCTCCAACGGATTTCTGCAGAAATTCATTCAGCAAAAGCTTCAGACAATCAGAACTAAAAATATTTAGGGAAAATTCTCCAAAGTTTTCGTCATAAACTTTTTTAGGAATTTCTTCAAAAAATGTCCAGATGATAATTCAGAAATAGCTCCAGAAACTCATCATAAAATCTTCCAAGGATTTTTTTTTTTGAAATTTATCTAGTACTTACACAGTTAAAAAATGTTACATGATATGACCTGTAGCAAAAGAACTCCGTCATATCACACACATTTTCCTATCAGTTTATAAGTTTACAGCTTGCATTCGGTATGTAATCTTTAATATAAAGTTCACTGAAATAGAATAGAAATTTATATGCTAAACATTTTACCTTGTTTGTAATTTTTAGAAATTTTTGCTTTTGACTTTTTAAATTCTTCGTGGGGTTCTTTAAGAAATTTCTCAAGGGATTCCTTTTTCAATCGATTTCTTTAAGGATTCCTAATAAAAGTATTTGACTGATTCCTTTAGAAAATCTTCCAGTGATTCGTTTGGAAAATGTTTCATAAATGTCGCCTTTTTTATACATACGAACGTTCTATGATGAACTACTTCAGAAATCACGGAATTCCATTGTAACTTTCCGAAGGCGAAGGATTGCATCCAGAAATTTCCTCAGGGATTCCTCCAGAAGCTCTTGCAGGACATTTTTTGTTCAATGGTTCAAGCAGAAATTATTCCAGAAAATCCTATGGAAACTCATGCATGCAATCCCTCATGAATTTCTTCCGATATTCCTCTATGTATTTTGCCTGAAATTCATCCAGGTTTTTCTTTGAGGAAACCTTCAGGAATTTTTCCATGGGTTTTTTTCAGGAATTCATTTGAAAATTCTCAATAATATTACGGACGTTTATTCATTTTATTCTCCACATATTTCTCCACGGATTTTTCCAGTTATTCTTCTAAAAAATTCTGAAAAGATGTTTCCAGTGAGTGCCGTCAGGTGCTTCTCCATGGACATCCTCAGCATATCCCCGTTTCATTTATTTTCCTGTTTTCTTTAGTTTGCTTCCTGTAGGAATTCTCTCACAAATTTCTCCTTGGTTCAGTGCCACGTGACTGTGATTTTTTTTTCTTTACTAAATGATTATCGTCAAATCATTCAAATTTTGATGATGAACTTAGAACACTTGATAGTAAAAGAAAATCGATTTAAGCACTATTCCTTCTAATTTCACTAAGAATTTGCATCCTTTGACAGATACGTATTTCAACCTCGTACTTCACTCGATCCGAATCCATTTTCAGATTCATCAAGAGAACCAGGACTATCTCTAG
This sequence comes from Aedes albopictus, assembly GCF_035046485.1. Taxonomy (NCBI): domain Eukaryota; kingdom Metazoa; phylum Arthropoda; class Insecta; order Diptera; family Culicidae; genus Aedes; species Aedes albopictus. The sequence goes on from NC_085137.1 coordinate 461,281,113, forward strand.
AGATTTGTTAAAAGGTTTTTGATTAGATTAGCCTTATAATATTTTTCCACAGAGTCTTTCAAGATTTTCTTCAAAGATTCAAGATCAAGAGAAAGACTAAAAACCCGATTTAATCCACCTATGGTGAACAGAACCCTTCTTACACTTATTAAAACTATTGTTGTATTATTTGTATTTAACATATTTATGTTGTGTGATGGACCAAAAGTTCTAGAAAATATTGTGGATTTGGCATCTATTGAATTGGTTTCCAAAATAGCATCATGGACCATGGACTAAACTACCAGAAATGCCAGACACCTTCTAGAATCTTGTGTGAAATTAAAAAAAATAGCTTCCATATTCTGGAATATTGTATCTTTTGTTAACTGCCAAAAGATCTTGAATCGTTTAACAAATGGATAAGAAAATCAGCGAGATATACTTTGTCTAATATCTCTTAATCAGTCGATTAAATTAGCTCCGAAGTACTTGGTATTCATGGTTATGGTGCAAAAAGGACAAAAATAATGTATCTACTAAGTTAATCAGTTTTGGCATTAGCTAGTTATTTTTGCTGTCCGGTTCTTGCATTTTTCCCACAATATATAAATTCAAAGCTTTCATTTAACATATTGTTAGTTTTCATAAAATTCCTGTGTATTTGTAATTTGGTAATTATAATTTTGTTGAAAACAATAACCTGCTAGAATACACTTTGTGTGAGATCAGCATAATTTATTGAAAAATAATTTCCCATAGACTGGTGAGAAACTAATGCAAGATAACAAGTGAATAAAATAATAAAAAGGGGCCCATATAGCCGAGGCGGTAAACGCACGGGTATTCAGCATGACCATGCTGAGGGTGACGGGTTCGATTCCCGGTCGGTCCTCGTAAAGGAAATTTCCTTGACTTCCTTGGGCATAGAGTATGTTCGTGCCTGCCACACGATATACGCATGAAAAATGGTCATTGGCAGAGGAAGCTCTCAGTTAATAACTGTGAAAGTGCTCATAGAACACTAAGCTGAGAAGCAGGCTTTGTCCCAGTGAGGACGTTACGCCAAGAAGAGAGAGAGATAATAATAAAAAAAGAATTTATTCGTAAGATATCTCAGTAATCAAATGTCGAATCGAAATAAAATTTCAGGGCCTTATACAAGGATATTGTAGCTTTCATTTGGTGCTTAGAGAACCCAAATCGGTTGACAGATGGCTGAAATATTTATTATGGTACCCTTGGTCCAAAATCTCTCAAAAAGTTAACCTGTATTACTCCCAAGTACTCTTTGAAAGATATCTCGGTAATCAAATGTCCAATCCTAATAAAATTGTATAGGGTTCTACTAGAGTGTTGTAGCTTTCATTTGGTGCCAGGATAACCGAAATCGGTTGACAGACGGCTAAGATATTTATTGTTATACAATTGGTCAAAAATCTCAAAAAGTTTAGTTGTATAAATCCTAAGTACTCTTCGAAAGATATCTCTGTAACCAAATGTCCAATCGAAATAAAATTTCTTGGTGATCTACTAGGATGCTGTAGCTTTCATGTGGTGCCAAGAGAACTTAAATCGATTGACAAACGGCCGTAATATTTATTATGATACACTTGGTCAAAAATCTTAAAAAGTTTAGAAGTATGACTCCTAAGTACTCTTTGAGAGATATCTCGGTAACCAAACGTCCAATCGAAAAAAAATTCAATAGCGTTCTACTAGGATGTAGTAGCTTTCATTTGCTTCCAAGAGAACTCAAATTGGTTGACAGACGGCTGAGAAACGTGCGTGACTTTTTTTTGTAACGCACATACACACACACACACATACACACATACACACACATACAGACATTTGCTCAGTTCGTCGAGCTGAGTTCATTGGTATATGAGACTCGGCCCTCCGGGCCTCGGATCGAAGGTCGGTTTTTCGAGCGATATTTATACCCTTCTTATGGGTGTAAGAAGTGTAAAAAGGCTTTTCCTACATACATTCCGTGATATTTTTGCTACTGTTTATTAAGCTCAAATATTACAAAGAGATAGTAGCTTTTATGTATTTGATGCACTTGCATTTTCATGTAGAGCTAACTTGAGAAACCAGATTTGGTCATAAAAAAGGCTTTTCCTACATACATTCCGTGATATTTTTGCTACTGTTTATTAAGCTCAAATATAACAAAGAGATAGTAGCTTTTATGTATTTGATGCAATTGCATTTTTATGTATAACTAACTTGCGTAACCAAATATGATCATAAAAAATCTGTTGACAAACGGCTGAGAAATGTATTATGATACATTTTATCAAAAATCTCTCAAAAGCGTAAATTTCATTACTCCTTAGTACTCGTGGAAAGATATCTCGGAAACAAAATGTCCAAACGGCATAAAATTTAATAGCATACTACTTGGATGCTGTAGCTTTCATTTGATGTTGAGAGAACTCAAATCGATTGACACACGGCTGATTCATTTATTATGAAGCATTTTGTCAAAGGCCTCTTAAAAAGTTAAGTTGTATTACTCCAAAGTACTCCCCGAAAGATATCTCGGTTACAAAATGTCCAATCGGAATGAAATTCAAAAGCGTTCTTCTAATGTGCAGTAGCTTTCGTTTCGAGCCTTAAGAACCCGATTCGGTTGATAGACGGCTGAGAAATTTATGGTGATACACTTTGTCAAAAATATCTATAATAATTAAGTTGTACTACTCCCTAGCACTCTTTGAAAGATATCTCGGTAACCGAACGTCCAATCAAAAAAAAATTCAATAGCGTTCTACTAGGATGTAGTAGCTTTCGTTTGGGGCCTTAAGAACCCAAATCGGTTGATAGACGGCTGAGAAATTTATGGTGATACACTTTGTCAAAAATATCTGAAATAATTAAGTTGTACTACTCCCTAGCACTCTTTGAAAGATATCTCGGTAACCGAACGTCCAATCAAAATAAAATTCAATAGCGTTCTACTAGGATGTAGTAGCTTTCATTTGCTTCCAAGAGAACTCAAATCGGTCAACAGACGGCTGAGAACCGTGAGTGACATTTTTTTGTAACATACATACACACACACATACACACACACATACACACACACGCACATACAGACATTTGCTCAATTCGTCGAGCTGAGTTGATTGGTATATGTGACTCGGCCCTGCGGGCCTCGGATCGAAAGTCGGTTTTCCAAGCGGTATTTATACCCTTCTTATGGGTGTAAGAAGGGTAAAAAGGCTTCGTTCTGTTGTTATCCTGGATTTCATTTATTAATTCTACGTGTTCAACTATTGGCTTCTTTTCGGAATTACTCCAGAGAGTCCAGCGATTCCAGAGAATATTATAATAGAATCATAGATCGGGAACATCTCGTTCCAACCGATCCGCATAGCATGTGGTATAGACATGAAACAAAAACGTTGGGAGTGACGTTGCTAAGAAAATTAATGTCACTCCATGGGAGCTCCTTTTCCTGGGATAGGACATTGAAATTACCTCCCTGCAATGATAATTTTAACCACACCAACGTTTATTTCAAATGACCGTAACGTCGATTTCACCACAATAATATCAATTTTTGATCACCCTACAATACATGTCATCACCCTAAACATTAACATTGTGAATTTTAGACGACTCTAATGTTTGTTACAGGCCATATCAATGATAATTTTAATAGGGTGGTTCATTGTCTCTTTTTTTGGTAATCCAGGACATAGAACACGAATTCTTCATTGTCTCGAAGGTGCCTTGAAAAACAATTGGAAAACCTTACCGCAGGCCCGTGCACAGAAGGGGCGCAAAGGGAGGGGTTTTTCACAATTTCGGCAAAACGCGGAGGGGCGCCTTGTGTATGAAGCGTCTGTAATAGGGGGAGGGGGTTAACAGCAACGCCGCTTAGGGGCTGTCCATAAACCACGTGGTCATTTTTTGGGACTTTTCAAACCCCCCCCCCCCCCCCGCGTGGTCATTAGTCCATACAAAAAAATTTATTTGTCCATACAAAATGGTCATTGGCCGAACCCCCCCGCCCCCCCCCCCCCTCATGACCACGTGGTTTATGGACAGCCCCTTATGTGTATAAAATCTTCATTAGTGGAGCAGACCTGGTGTGATGATTAAAGCTCGTGGCTATCACGTCGAAGGCTTGGGATTGAATCCCGTTACAGTCAATTGTTTTTTTACACGACTTACACTTTTAACGCGATATTTGACACGATTTTTTACACCATTTTCTTGAAATTACGCGATGTGCTTCTGGAAAGATTGTTCTCTCCTGGTCGCTATGTCTTTCCAACGAGGCTCAAATTTCTTCTATCATCCTTGATGCCCGTCAAAATCCGATAAAAAGAGTTGAAAACTTTTTCACACGATTTTTTTACGCGGAACAAACAATCACGTTAAAACAGAATTTAGTGTACCGACAAAGTGGTAAAATGTGAGTTATTCCTTCAAAAGGGAAGTAGATACATGGGTCTCAGGATGAACTACCCTCTCTCTCTCTCTTCTTGGCGTAACGTCCTCACTAGGACAAAGCCTGCTTCTCAGCAGTGTTCTATGAGCACTTCCACAGTTTTAACTGAGAGCTTCCTCTGCCAATGACCATTTTGCATGTGTATATCGTGTGGCAGGCACGAACATACTCTATGCCCAAGGAAGTCAAGGAAATTTCCTTTACGAAAAGATCCTGGACCGACCGGGAATCGAACCCGTCACCCTCAGCATGGTCATGCTGAATTCCCGTGCGTTTACCGCCTCGGCTATATGGGGATGAACTACCCCTGGGCTTGAAATTTCGTTAATAGAGATACAAAAATATTTATTTATATTGCAAACAAATATTACTAGTGTAGTAGCCTGTTTTTATGCCATGCACCCCCAGCATATTTTAAAATGTGGATAATTAAAAATAGGGCATTAAACAGTCAAAGTTCATGGATTAAGATAATGCTATAATGAGGTAATGTAGTTCCCGCAAACAGGTTTTGCTTTTAGGAGTTTTAGGCCTGGGAGGTTTCTAGGTTATTTTGGGGAGCGAAAAAAGGGAGATCTTCAAGGGTTTCAAGGCGTTTAAGATGAGCTCCAGTGTGGTTTAAGAGGGTTTTTTATGGATTTAGTGAGTTCAAGGTGCATTTTTAGGGCTCTTCAATGAGTTTCAAAGAATTTCAGGGACATTTTTAAGAGCTACATAGAGGTTGTAGAGACTTCAAGGGATTTCAGAAAATTTCAGATTTGTGAAACCGTCAGCCTCGCTAACTTCCCTTTTATAAAGTAGAATGGCTTAAGCGCCACTCCCGAGGGAGACCATCCAGCAAGTGTAGGGTTGCCCGACCGTTGAGACCTTCAGGGGATTGAGGCTCAGTTTTCCAAATTTGGACGGGAAGTAAGGTGCATTTTTGTTTCAGTTGAATTGACTTTGAATATCGGAAGGCGTGGGAATATTTAGGTCTTTGCAACTGTGTTTCGGCGTGGAAACAAGTCACATGCGCATGGACAGAACAACATTCATTTGTGAGTACTCACGACCTTTTCTCGATGACCACGATGACGGCGCCCGCTTGATGGATGAACGGTAAAGGGTGGTGGTGAACTTGCTGCTGTTCGCCGGCGGGAGGGTGGTGTTCGCTCTAACCGCTGCTTCTGCTGCTCGTCATGGGGGTGAACGGATGGTCATCTACCGACTCATGGCTGCTTGGTAGCGAAAGACGCTGCACGTGCGTCGGGGTTACCGTTGGTCGTCACCAACGGAACGAAAAACGTGTTCGCTTGGTTGTAACTGCCGATTAGCCCTGCCTAGGGCGCGTTTGGTAACGAACGCGGCCCTCTTCCGGCGTGCTCCGGGGAAACTTCGGAGCCTGATAGTGGGGTCAGAAATGGCCACTGACGGTTCGATGGTGGTGTGTCGGGCGCTTGAACGGCTCTTGCCACGAATCTAAATCCACAAAATTGCACATAGCACATGTAAGCACCAGAATACCACATTAAACAGGATGCACAATTTACCTGATATAACGACACAAGCAACACACGATAACAAACCGACTAATTGCACACACTACTAGCTGGGAAAAAACTAACGGAAAGGGTTTTTAAATAAAGATCAACTGGTCGATTACTTCTCAAGTCACTTCTACCTTTTGTACAACACCACGGCGCGAGAACAAACTTGGGCTGATCCTGCCTCTTCCACAGATCAGTTCGAAGTGATCTTGTAGAACTTGAAACCTAGCATGCGTGATCACGCTAAGTGGTAAAATTGCGCGCATTTCGCAGTGGGGACTCATTTAACTTTTAGCGCAAACGAAAAGTGGCGGATGAACAAATGAACGTTTTGGCGGTGCATATGGCCTAGGCTGGTTCAAAGTTTCCAAGGCTTCTATTAATTGTAAATGATTTGCTATTTTAATATAATGGTAATCTGAACTAAATATTTAACGAACAACATACACATAATGACATCGTTACATTTGTTCTTGGGCTTTAAATTCTTTCAATGAGCGTTATCAGGGGATGTAGGAGTGTTTCAGGAGGATTAAAGTAGCTTCAGGATTCCAGGGCTAAAATGCCCCATGAAAGCCTCCGAAATACACTCAGATGTCCTTAAACCCTCATGAGACCCCTTGAATTGCAACTGAGACTCCCTTAACCTTTTGGAGCCGGGTGGTTTCGCCGCTGTAACCGCAACCTTGCGGGTCTCGAACTCATTTGTCATGCTTCGTTTCATCCCAATGGTGATCCCCTGGCCCATAACAGCCAAAGAATCCTAAAGCCTGAGCAAACCCTAAAACACCGTGGGATACCTGAAACACCTGTGAAACCATCGACCCCCGGTTTTGGGTTTATTGAAGGCACTTATGTGTCTACCACCAGATTTTGGGCGACTGAAAGGTGGAAGCTGTAATTCTATGAGCACCTCATTGGCGCATTGGCGCGGAAAAAAATCCAGATTTTGTTACTTCTCCACACTTCAGCCGAATGCTAGAGCAAGCCTGCTTCTATCCACCAAAAGCTGTTAAGAATAAAAATCCATACGATTTCAACGCAAAGTGATGGATTTTTATCCATCCATCCATTCGTCATCCTCAATCCGTATCGCATGGCTCCACCATGGAAACGCCAACTACACACCAAGCTGCTGCTACAAGCTGAAGTTCCAATCCAAATATTGACCAAGTGATCGAAATCGGATTGCTCCGGATTCCGTTCCGTTCCTCTTTTTTTTTCGTTGGTCGGTCGGACGGCCGGTCGTCATGTCATGTGTGAGGCTCGTCTTCCCATTTCCCCGTAGGATGATGGGTATTGAGTTTGAGTATGCACATCGACCGACTGACGCTGGCGCTGGCTGGGGAGACGATCCATGGAAACTGCAAAGAATCTTCAGCCTCGTCATGGACGGCGGAGTCGTCTCTATGTTCATCGTCGCTTTTCAGACCTGACGACGACAACGGTGACGGTGACGACGGAGGCTTTCAATTATAAATGCCTCAATTTTCGGACCGGAAATCGATGATCAATATTTGCTTAGTAGCGTAATTGAATTCTGGCGGGTGGTGGTCGACTGGCGCGAACAATGGGCGATTTTTTACGATGCGTTGCTTTAGGATATGGCTATTGTGCTGCTGAGATTGGCTCAAGGGCGGGGAGTAAATGGAAACCTATGGTGTTTGATTGCCACGGATTTCTTTGGAGTTTTTACCTTGGAAAGATTTCTTTATTTTTTGTATCATGCTCAAGAATACCACAAGGATTAATTTGAAATTAATACTTGAATAGGTGAGCTCGTTTTATTTTATTTTATTTTTTTGAATTTATCCATGCCATTTTTTTTCCTCCCCTGTTGGGGAAATTAAGCCACTGCGTCCAATAGGCTGAACTTTTGTGGCATGTCCCGTTTTGATATTCGCATCTAGCCAGCTAATTACCATGTGTCAAGTAATCAGCTACTGCCACGACGCGTCGTCTCCCAGTCAGGTGCAATGGAATTAATAAACTCCAAGACCTTCCCAGGTTTTGCAGACCAGATCTCACTGGGTTGCAAGCAACCACTATTTAGAAATCTTTGCCTGCGCGTGTATAAAGCACCACAACTGCAAAGCAGATGTTCCGAGGTTTCACGTTCCGTATTACAGAAACGACAGATATCACTCTGAATATGGCCAATATTTTTCAAGTGATACCTGCTCGGGCAGTGTCCAGTTACTAGGCCAGTGTATGTACATAGAGCTCTCTTGTTGAGCTCTAAGAGCTTTTTGGTTTTAGAAGCATTTGGTGTTATAAATCGTTTTGACTGATTGCAATTTTTGACGTCCATCCAATTGGATATCACCCTCTGCTCAGCCCAGCGTTTCAGGTCAATTTTAATTGTACAATTTGATATACCACAGAATGGTTCTGGACCAGCAAACTGCCATGCCATTGTTCCGAATTTATTTCATTCATGGCCAATATTCAACAAAATAATGTCTCAAGACATTCGAAAATCCAAATGTCACAACTTTCTGTTCACCGAAAATTAGGGAAAAACGAAACCTACACCAGACGAGTACTTATTGTCGACGAGAGTACACTGTGGAGTTACAACCATCCTCAAAATCACCGACTTGAGCACGATACGACACAACTTTGAGAACGTTTCCTCCGCTTTCTCGTTCGTCCCCACAAAGTCCGTCGAACCAATGACGGGGAAGGCACGACTTCCGGCTGATGATGATAATCGGTGGAACGTGTGGGTATGTGTGAGCCCTTCCACACCGTCGTCGTGTAGGCAGCTGACGCTGCAGCCGCCTGCAAAAACGCTCTTCAACAGGATTACATGACGGATTGGATGGGGGTGGCCGGGTCGGGAGCTCCGAGATGAAAACTCCATGATACGGCAATCAAACAGAACGAAACGAGAACGATTCATTGGTTTGGTGGGAGTGCAGAGGAAAAAAAAAAGAGAAGCGAAAATAGCGAGAATCGTGTTCAACCGGGCAAATAGCCTTTTCTGATCGTCCTTGTCGGTTGTCGGGTCCTTCTCCTTCCCGGGCTCCAAAGCCAAAGGGTCCTCCTGGTGATGCAGCGATAGTTTTGAAGTCCCCTTCTTCTTTTCTTCCGGGGCTGGCTGCACAAAACTGCAACGATACGATACGACCACGTCGATGATGGGTCAAGAGAGCCGTTACACGATTGCGGCTCGGTGGGCTTCCCCTCGCTCCGGTCTCGCTCTCGGTAGGATCTCTGTTTCTGGCGCTTAGTGGCAATATAATCTTTCACTTGACAGTACAGTGGTGTGCCAGGCCAGGTTCGTTTCGATGTCGACGACGAGCGCCATTCAAGGGCGCTTGGCAGCTGGATGACTTTCCCGTCGTTTTTCACCCGCTCTGTGTATCTGATTCCGGTTCTGGTCAGGGCGCTCTTGACGTGTGGTCGGGGTGTTCGGTGCCTGGTGCCCTCCAGTTGTGGTGACACCTTCGATCACATTGCTGCTGGGGCGAAAGTGAACTGGCTGCGGGTGGTTTTGAAGGAGGGAAACAATCGTAAGTGGTACTCGTTGTTGGGCCTTCAAGTGGGAGGATTGTTTTGGTCTGGCAAGTTTGAGTGGTTTGGTGATGGGTGCTATGGATGGATGGATTCTAGAAAGTTTTTACAGGATTAGGTTTCCCTGTAACTGGAGTTTGATGTGATTTCGATCTGAAACTTAAATCATTCGGGAACAGGTCACGCTAATTAACTGATTGTTTGGGGTTACCTTGAGTGCAAGTTGTGAACCAAAAACAACATCAGATATTTGCATATCTAATCAAATGAGTAACGATACATAAAATGTTATCTCTATGAAATGTATGTACCGTTAATCTGGGTAAAATTGATCTCCGGGTCTAAATTGATCAAGAATCTTTCTGTTAGATTAAACATACTTTAAACAGTTTCTTTTCGGGAGTCGTGCTGTTGGAATCACATACTAAGTGATATTTGTAAGGAAACTAGTTAACCCTCATTACCAATTTTTTTTCTTTGATTTTGATCTAAATATCATTTTAAGTCATATAAAATTGATTTGAACATGTTTTGGAAGGTGATTATTTTTAATTCCTGATTTTGTGAATTTTGGTTTTAGATTTTTCTAATTTTTGTTTTTGAACATCCCTACATTTTTATATTTTAAAATGTATCGTTTGTTGCGATTCAATACAGGAACAATGGCATCTGAAAGGTGATCAAAACATCAATTTTTCAAAAAAATATTCAAAAACGTAAATACGCTTCAAAAGACATCACTAACCATTTTGAGATGTACAGAATAGACCTTAATATCAGCAAAAGATATAAAAAAAATGATGGCCCGGGAAAGAACAAAATACAATAATGCTCAAACTTTACCCCGTCGGGTGTAATAGACGGTTAAAGTATGCTTTATCTATTGGAGAAACGTCTGATCAATTTCAACCTAAAGATCAATTTGACTCCGGTTTATGGTACCCGTTGAAAATGCAACAGCTTTCAAAGACATCATTCTCCTACTTCCAACTGATTAACCCGGCATTGATATATTAGAAAATATTAGTAGAGGGGATTTTTTTTTATTACCGTACGGGTTTGGGCCGAATGGTCTCAGGTTTTCATAAAACTTTTTTTCTCAGGCAGGGCTCATGGATAAATGAACAAAAAATAAATTAAAAAAATCAGGGTATATAATATAGGCTCACATGGTCATTTTCCACAAAATAGTCCAAAACTCAGAAAAGAAAAAAAGAGCATTCCAAAAATTTCAGCGATCATAGCTTATAAAATCACCTTCTCAAAAATATTTTTTTGAAAATTTCTCTCGAGTTTGGGCTGTTTTTATAATTTTTTTCAAAGGTGAAACATTTTTCGGAAAACTTTTTTTCAATTCATATGCTTTTTTTTATTCCTAAAAAAATCTCTTTTATTTTCATAAAAAAAACTTTGTTTCTACGATGCTTCGTTCTTGAGTTATGATTTTCCAGAAAAAGGCTTATATGGCACATTTGGACATATTTCAACAAAATTGGCCATAGCTCAAAAACAAAAAAAAAGGCCTTCCAAAAATTTCAGCAATTCAAGCTTTTGAAATAACCTTCTCAAACATATGTTTTTGAAAATTTTCCATGAGTTCGGGCATAGTTTTTCCGTCTTTAATTTAGCTATTTTCTCAACTGTGACAAATTTTGTGAAAAACTTTTTCCTGTTCATATTTTTTTGTATTTCTAACGAAATTTGCTTTCATTTTCTAAAAAAAACTTTGTTTCTACGATACTTGGTTCTTGAGTTATGATTTTTCAAAACAAGAAGTGTCAGGAGAAAACAAAAAAAAACACCTGAGTTTTCCGGGAAAATAGGCGACCCTGAATTTTCTAAATTTTTTTTTGTTCATATATCCATGGCTGGTAAATTTCCTTAGATGAATTCCTAGAGGTATCCCTGAAGGAACTGCTTGAACAATTCCTGAAGGAACTGCTGGAACACCTTTCGAAAGTAAATTCTAGGAATACTGAAGAAGTTTTTAAATATATTTCTGAATTTCTTAAAATATCTCTGAAGAAATTTTAGAAGGAAATTAAAAACAAATCTGAATAACATTCTGAATGAATTCCTGAAAAAAAAAATCTGAAGAAAGCAGAAACATTTTAAGAATCTATAGATATATATATTGTTTGAAGATGTTCCAGAAGGAATAGCTGAAAAGAAACTGGTAACCCCTGGTGGAACACACCACAAAATTCCTTGAGATTTTTTTTGGGAAAAAATCATGTAGAAATCCCATCATAAAAATCCCGAACATTTTTATAATCGAAAACTTGGAGGAATTTCTAAAGGAATACATAGAGGAATATCCAGCAGAATAACTGATAAAACTCTGTATGAATTTCGGTGGGAAACTCTGCAAGAACTTGGTCCAGCCTTTCCGTAAGAAGCCTTATAAGAATCTCTAGAATAAAATTTAGAAACATTTCGGAAGGAAACTTTGACGGATTTTCTAGAGCTTTCTTAAGAAATCCGTAGAGCAATTTCTAAGAAAGAAACGTTTCGAAGGAATTTCTGTAAAAGGAACGTAAAGAAGTCTAATTTCCTTGAAGATCTCTTGTGAAGTTATTAAAAACGAAATGGAAAGATTTCTTTAGAAAGCTTCTGAGAAAATTTTGAAGATTTTCTGAATTTCTGATTCTTAATGTATCCGTCAATCAATTTGTAAAAAAAAATCAATGGAGTATTTTTGAGAAAGATCATGAACGGTTTTCTAGATCAATGCTTTAAAAAAATTCTAGAAAAATCTATATGAAAAATAAAATCTGAAGAAATTCGTAGATGAATTTTTAGAACAATCTATGCCAGATAGTCTTGAAAGGAATCCATGCAACATTATTGGATGCTATCCGTGTAAGACTTTCTCAAAGAGTTTTTGGAAAAAAAAACTCGAGGAACAAAGTCTAAATGAATCCTTGGAAGATTTTGTAAAATAATTCCTGACTAATTTTCGTAAGAATTTCCTGGATGGTTTTTTAAAGTAAATCTAAGAGGAGTTTCCTTAGGAGTCTCGGAAAGAATTTCTTTTTTTTTCTTTGTGCACGATTTTTTAATTAATCCTAGGATGGATTCCAGCAAGGGTTCATGAAAGAGTTATCAAAAAATCTATGAAAGTTTTTAAAGTAATCCTTGGAGGAAGTAGTAGAGAAATCTCTAAAGAAAAATCTGGAGATATTTCTAAAGAATTCAGTAGTCGAATTTAGCCATGAAAGATTTTCTGTAAGAATCCCTGCGAAGTAGAAGATGAAAAAGATAGCAAACTTTGCAGATTATTTCCGAATGGATCTCAATTTTTTTTGTTTTTTTTCAAGAGTCTTCGGAGCAGTTTTTAAGAAATGCCAGGAAAATTTTCTGACAGAAATTCAGATTTTCAAAAAAAAAAACTATCCTTGGAGTCATTTCTAAAGCAAATCCCGGAGAAAGTTTTAGAATGAATACTTGGAAGATCGTTTTTGACAGAATGCTCAACGGAACCTCCGAAGGATTTTTCGGAAAAAATCTAGCAAAGTCCCGAAGAGAAATAGAATTTCCTAAAGAAAACCCTTGAAGAATTTCTGCAGCAGCTCAAACATATTTTTCTAACACAACTCTTTGTGAAAATTATTGCGGAATCCCTAGTGGAATTTCTGCAGAAATAGGAAACTGCTATGGAAATTTTTGTGAAATGCTTGGGAAAATTTCCAAAGTAACCCCAGTATAAATTTTTGAAGGAACTTTTGAAACATTTTCTGAAAATTTCTGGAAAAGTTTATGAAACCATCGCTGAAAGTTTAATTAAAGGAATTTCTGGAGAAATTTCTGAATAAATGTCTAAGTATTGTCTAAGTATTGAATCTCTGAACGAATTTTCGAAAGAACCCCTAGATAAATTTCTACTCAAATTCATGGATATGTTTTTTTTTAAACAAAAAATGGAGGAATTTCAGAAGTTAATCATGCAAGATGCTTTGTGGAATTTGTACAATAGGAGGAATTTCTAAACAAATCCCTGTAGAAACTTTCCGAATGAATCTGTGGAAGATATTTTGAAAGAATACTTGAATGATTTTTTTTTCAATATTTATAGAAGAATTTCTGAAGAAACTTTTGGTAGATTTGCTAAATAAATCTCCGATACATTCTCCAAACGAATGCCTAGAGAAATTTTTGAAATAAAATCCATAGGAACTTCTTCAGTAATCTCTGGGGGAATTTCTCAAACAATCTCTGAATTGATTTGTGAGAAATCATGGAGGAATTGGTAAAGCAATTCAAGCCAGATCGTAAAAGAAATCTTCATGACACTTCTGAAGGAACACATGAAAGATTTTTCTAAATTATTCTGAAATAATTTCTTCGGAGACCGTCGTAATAAAGTTGAAAATTCTGGATTCATACTTAGTTCTTTTTAACACCGTAGAATTGCAACAACAGGTGATGGAGCAGATAGCGGTGTAAAACTACACTGCTCGTTCAGAAAGATCGTTCGTCAATTACAACAGAACCAGTAATCTAACTTTATCAAGTGCTTGCTACGAATCTCTCAACAAAAAAATCTGAAGGAACTTTTGAGCAATTTTAGAAGGGAGCTCTGGAGGAATTTCTGAAGTAATTAGTAATGGAAAATGTTGAAGCAATCCTTAAAGGAATTCCAGGGTTAATCCCTGGAGACATTTACAAAGGAATCCCTGAATACATTTTCAACAATTTCAAATTGGAAGTTTTATTGAGATTTCTTCTCATCATTATTTATAAATTCTTCATATTAATTTGTATGCTTCCAAAAACTGCTTCGGCAGTTTGTTTTATTTTGTCGGCATTTTTTGGAAATTTCTACGGAGAATTTCGTTGGCTACTTCATTGAGAGTTTCTTCGACGATTCATTAGTGAATTGTTTCGATGCGAAGAACTTTCTTTGGGAGTTTCATCAGAAGTTTTTTTCTGGAAAATACCTTTACATCTTTTTGGAAAATGTCATAGGAAACTTTTTCTGTAATTTCACTGGAAATTCTTTAGGCCATTTATTTGGAAATTCCACAAGCAGTCACTTTTTCTTCGAGATTTCCTTGGAAATTTCTCAGGCAACTCCTTCTTAAAAGAATAAGCAAAGAAATTATAAAATATATCTGCCCGGTCAATTTCCAAAAGAGTTCTCGAATTGAACATCCCTATGGAGTTCCCAAAGAAATTCCTAAAATAATTGCCAAAGAATTCCTGAAAAAAAATATAAAAGATTTTCAAATCGATTAGACAAATCCAATCCCAATATGAAAATGCGATGAATATTCCATAGGAAATGACGAAGAAATTGGCATTGTAAGGTTTTTCGTAAGAATCTTAAAATAACTACGTGAGGAGTTTCCTACAGAACTGTTTTCCAAAGACCATCTCAGAGAAATTCTTAAATGAATTGTTGGAAAATTCATCACAACAATTTCTAAAAAAAATCTAAAAAAAATGTGAAGGAAATTTCACGCAAACTCCTTTAGAAATACTCGAAAGAACAGCCGAAGATATTTTTTTCAAATAAATTCTTGAAGGAATCTCTAAGAAATTTCTTGAAGGTATTCTAGAAAAAAAGAATCTGAAGAAATCTCTACAAATTGAGAGATGAAATTTGTGAAAAAAAAAATCTCGTTCAGGTGGTATTCGAACCCACGACTCCGTATTCGCTAGACCGGCGCTTCAACCATCCAAGCCACAGAATAAGTAACAATTCCGCGGAATAGAAAGTCAATCTGACTCCGAAGCAGAGATGCCAGATATACAGATTTTTCAGTGTTATACAGATTTTAGACCTTCTATACAAACAAAATACAGAGAACAGAAAAATACAGATTTTCAAAATGTGATACAGATTTCTCAAGAAAACATAACATTTGAAATTTCAATAAGTTCAATGAAAACTTTATAAATTGCTGCTTAAACTTTGAGGAATTTATGAAAATTTGTGCATTTCCATTCCACACATGTTTAAACAAAATAGATATCATTGAAAATTGGAAACCGCAAAAATAAGCACACTTTTATTATTTTCTATTGAAACCTAGGGCTCTTGGTGTCTGCTATACCCACAAATACGACGATACAGAAAAATCTGTATTGATACACTCCTTTTCCACTAAGCCATCTCTCTCTCGAAGGAAGGACCAGAACAAAAAGCAGGTATAGATTTGTTGTTTCAGGCAAAAACGTTGAAAAATCAGGTAGAGAGATAGCCATCAGTCCGATTTACTCCTCTTTTTTTTTTTTAATTCATTAAAAAATAAATAAAACGGCCATTTATGAAGAGATTTCCAGCACTCGTTTTGCCCAGTATTAGCATAAAAAAGATTTCTTCTCCTTGCACTCTCATCAGGTAAAAGCACAATGCTTCTTCACGTCTATCATCGAATCAGTCCATTAACTTCCAAGAATGGACCACAATTAGAGAACCCTCCGGCCGCTACCCTCCACACAGCCTCCAGCCATTGGCATTCTGGGAGTGTCATCATCGTCGCCATCCAGTCCACCGCGTCGCCATCCAGTGGCCCGAGCCGAGTGCCACCCCGTCAAGCGAAATTAATCTCAAGTGCTTTTAACCTGTCACGATTATTAATACAATTACGGATAATGTGTTCAATTTACAGCACCCAGAACAACGCAGTCTCTGCCAGCCAGCCAGCCAGCAGTAAGCAGAACTACCGAGGCGGAACTGCTTTTCATTTGTTCTCGGAAAGGAAGTCAAGAGATACACACAGCTAGGGATAGGGCACTGTGCTGCTCAGCCAAGGAACGTATAAACTACATTTTAATTAGATTGTTGTGTGTGTAGTACTACTCCTTTCTGTGCACTGGGGCTAGCTGCTGCGTGTAGTGTCTTGTTGTACCTACCTAGGTACTACCCGGAGACCCCCGTGGTAAGCAGCGAAGTTTTCTTGTGGAAACTTTTCGTCGGAAGCTGCTGTTGCCAGCTTGCCACTACTGCCTAGCATGCCTGGATGTCGGTCCAAAGGGGTTGGAAACTGATACTTTTGGGTTCGTTGGGATTTGCACCACTGCAGCCGGGTAGGCAGGCAGGGGTGGGATCGTCGTCGTGAAAGAGGAGCCACGGAAAGGATTGTTAGTGCAATCTACCTTTGTACGGTGTTGTTCTGTTGTCGGTTTTTGCGCTTGTGGATTTGAAACGAGAGCCACACGCCACCGCAGTATCTTCTTTGCGGACCAGAATGGAAAGGATTTCCCGTCTGGTGCGCTGGGATGCACGGAGAAAAATGGTTCTTTTATCTTTGTTTTTTCTGTTTTCTCAGTTTATTCTGTTTTCGACGACTTCTACTTATCTATCTTTTTTGATTCCTCTGTCATCTCTGTCTTTTCTATCTACTCTGCCTTCTCTGTCTTTTCTGTCTTTTCTGTCTTCGCTGTCTTCGCTGTCTTCGCTGCCTTCGCTGCCTTCGCTGTCTTCTCTGTCTTCTCTGTCTTCTCTGTCTTCTCTGTCTTCTCTGTTTCTCTGTCTTCTCTGTCTTCTCTGTCTTTTCTATCTACTCTGCCTTGTCTGTCTTCTCTGTCTTCTCTGTCTTCTCTGTATTTTCTGTCTTTTCTGTCTTCTCTGTCTTCTCTGTCTTCTCTGCCTTCTCTGTCTTCTCTGTCTTCTCTGTCTTCTCTGTCTTCTCTGTCTTCTCTGTCTTCTCTGTCTTCTCTGTCTTCTCTGTCTTCTCTGTCTTCTCTGTCTTCTCTGTCTTCTCTGTCTTCTCTGTCTTCTCTGTCTTCTCTGTCTGCTCTGTCTTCTCTGTCTTCTCTGTCTTCTCTGTCTTCTCTGTCTTCTCTGTCTTCTCTGTCTTCTCTGTCTTCTCTGTCTTCTCTGTCTTCTCTGTCTTCTCTGTCTTCTCTGTCTTCTCTGTCTTCTCTGTCTTCTCTGTCTTCTCTGTCTTCTCTGTCTTCTCTGTCTTCTCTGTCTTCTCTGTCTTCTCTGTCTTCTCTGTCTTCTCTGTCTTCTCTGTCTTCTCTGTCTTCTCTGTCTTCTCCGTCTTCAGCTAGAAGATCGTACTTCCCCGAAAAAATCTTTCCCTCCGTGTCACCACTCTCATCGCATGTAAGCCAACCAAAGAGCCTGTTTAGAGGTACCCGTTAGTGTACGGCTGCAGCTTTCTTGTGTGTATGCACACATCCACACAAATTTGCTTTTGGTTCGTTAAGTTTTCCCATATCATTACTATTATCTGTGCTGTTCACCCCCGGCTCCCCTTGTACTCATCGCTGACTGTACGATGCCGTGTTCGTCTGTTGACAACTATCGTCGTCGTGCTGCTTAACTTCGAGGATCCTACCTTTCTAGTCTTTGTCGTCGTCATCGCCACCACCATCGGCAGCCATCCAGCTGAAGCAGCTCGTTAGTAATTGTTGCGCTCTGGTTGCGAAATGTGAACAAATTTAAATTACTTGATGCGCGAGAGGCCTGCTTGCTGCTGCTGCTTGCTTAGAGCTGTCTGATGATGGTCGTTGACGCTGGCTTGCTGCTGGCGCGGTGCGGCTGCAAATCCGGATTGTTAGTCCTCGGTTTTTCGGGGGTCCCAGCTCATTAGACGGACCATCATAAATGTTCCGAAACGAGAACAAGGCAGCATGTGTGTTTGTGTGATTCTGGGTTCTTGTGTTTTTAGGTACGTGTGCGAGGGTCGTAGGGTTTTCTGTTTTGGGTCATTTGGCACACTCTCCCGGTCGGTGAAGATTTCCTGCAAGAGGTTCACAGGCGAGTGCGTTTGATGGTACGTGTTCGGAACAGGCATATCCGAGACCGGGGGATGAGTGTTTTCTTAGGAGCAGCAACGGGTCGTTTCAAGTGGAATGGCACTCGGAGGAACTTGGGTCTACTTTTCGCATCGTCGTGCATGTCGTTGTCAGGGAAACTCTTGAGGATTTGAATTGCTTCTAACGGTCGTCGTTCGGTCGGTCGGTCGGAAGGACGGACGATTGGATGGGCTTTTCAGTCGTCGTCGTCGTCGTCGTCGTCGTCGTCGTCGTCGTAGGTTCTTCTGATGAACTGAAGCGTTTATTTTATGACCCTGGTTGTAGTTCTCTAATTCTCGCAAACGCACCTGGCAGGCAATTAAGATTTTCTATCGTATTAGCAGCTCTTTGTTGAAGGAAATTTATGAGACTTTGTATAACCGGGCTCCCCTATGAGCCGGAATCAGGTTGGGCTGTTTGAAATATACTGCTCCGGTTTCTCATTTTGAAAGCTATCGGTAGACTATTAGAGCAGCTTTCTTTGCGTAGGTGCTAAAGGTGAGGCTATATGCGTACATGCTTCCCTTCACCCGCGTGTGAAGTGTACGCATATCGCCTCTACTATAGCATCCTATTCAGCAGCATATGCGATCGTGTATTAGATTATTTATGGGTTTCAATGAGTGAATTGATATAGGAGTCCAACATTGAAGGGTCTTGAGCATCAAATAAAAAAAAAATTCAAGCAACAATTTGAAGACGCACTAGATTTTAGGCTGCAACCTCCTAACATAGAAAAAGATCTCTAAATATTATACTTTTCATGATGGTTGTAATGAGGAAAGTTTGCGTACGGTTGGTCGATTGGTTGCTACACCGTATTTCGCATTGCGATTTTAATGGGTATGAAAATTAGCATGAAAAAACCTTCTTTTCTGCATTGCTCCCAACATCTTTTTGTTGTAATGTTCCGAGAGTCTTCAAGCGATTTTCTTTAAAAAAGATTCATTAAGAATCTTTTTTTATATAGAATTATAGTATTTCAGTAAACACTGTGTCTGATTTGATATCCCTAGGTCTTGAAGGGCATTCATTGAAAAACGCGTGGTCTGACTAATGCCTACCAAGTGCATAAAAAATAAATCTTTATAAACGTTTTACATTGTTGGCGCGCCGCGTCGTTTTTTGAAAAATTTCCAAAGGCGCCGCGGTTGCAGAAGGTTTGGAAATCTCTGATTGTAAGCGTTTGCCCATTATCTAAATGTATTCTTGGAGAAAATCTTGAAAGAATGTGTAGTAAAATACATAGAGGACATTCGAAGGAATGAATGAATGACTCTCTATATGAATTTGTACAGAACTTCTGGAGGAACTTTCGCTCGAACCCATAAAAGAAATCATACAAGAATCTTTTAAAAAAATACCAAAGAAATCATTGTAGACATTTTTTTGGAAAAATCTCTGAAAAACTTCTGAAGGAATGCGTGAAGGAATAGCAGTGATAATTCCTGGGAAAGAGTTTTAGAAACCGTAAGAAAAAATAAAAAAAAAACCTTGGAAAAAATATCAAGAAATCCCATGAGAAAATGTATGATTCATTCAGACTTCAGAATTCTGAAACAAAATCGGAATGTAGGATTTTTTTCCTGACGAATCTTACAAAGAACCACTGGAGGAATTTCTGTTAAAAATCAACACAGAAAAGAATATTTATGTAAAATTCAGCAAGAAATCATGCACATAAAGGGAATGCTAGAGTTAGTGCATATTTACATGAGATATCATGTAAAATTACGTTTCAATCGTGTAAATTTCCGTTCATAGTCACGTAACCGGTTGGAGTCCATGATGGTTTATGCGATGGTTAGCGGAAATTTACACGATAGTAATGTAATTTTACATTATTCTAGCTTTCCCTTTATGTGCATGATTTCTAGCTGAATATTAATTACATATTTTTCTCTGTGCATGCTAATTAACCTTTCAATACCCAACCCCGCCTTTTGACGGGGTAAAGTTGGATCATGTTATCAGAAACCAAAAATCTTAATATTGCTAATCAAATATAATAACCTTTCATTTCAAACCTTAAATCAACATTTAAAACATGTTTAAATCGATTTTTGATGACGTAAAATGATATCCAGAATCAAAATAAAAATTTGGGCACTTGAGAGTTGGGAACTCCTGGAGTCATTTATGAAGGAAACAGTGGAATACTTTATGAGAGAACACCTGTATAAACTTCTAAAGAAATCCAAAAAGAAACAATTTTGGAAGAAACATATGGAAGACATTTTGAATGATTCCTGAAAGAATAAATGATGAAAACATTGAACCAATTTCTGAGGAACTGCTGGTTTTCTGAAGTACGCACAGAAGGAATTTGTGGAAAATTATAGATTTTTCAAATGAATCGCCGGAAGCTTTCTGAAAGAACTCATTGAAGAATTTTTGAGGAAATCTGTGAAATATTTTCTTAGATAATATTTGTAAAAAAAAAAATCTGAATGAATCTCTAGAGGAAATTGTTGAAGAACTCCTGAAATTCATGTTATAACTGTTAAAAGATACAGGGGATAGATATAATGATCGTGATTTTTACTTTTCGAAAAAAGTTCAACTGGCTGTCACTTTTCGAAAGTGCATCAAATATTCTCAAATTTTCTCTGTAAGTTGATCAACTAGTTGTGTATCAGTGGTCCAAATTTGGAAAAGATCCAACTATTCTACATAAAGCTGAAAAGATGATTGATTCTTCAAAAGGATGTTAATAACCCATAGCTAATTTGAGCTGTTATATATCCGGATTCAATGGAGCAAATGCAATGAAATTTTGAGCATTTATGAGTTATATTATAAGTTTTGAAAAAAGTTTGTCTTGGCTTGATAAAAACGACAAGAAGAAAACTTTTAGCAACTTCAATAATTTAATGATTTTTTTTGTTAATTGTTTTTTTTTAATTTTGGAAAATTGATTGACTTTTTAATTTTGTACGAAAAATCATCTTTTTCTGAGCCACTATAAGTTTTCTTTGTTTTGATACCTGAGAACAATTTAAAGAGATTTTTTTCAAACCACCTTCTGGCAGCTGGACAATTGTTTGACAGCTCCGCCCAGTACAAAATTGGACGAGGGGTGATTTGACAAATTGCTCCTATACAAATTTCAACTTGATTTTTCCTCCTCTCCTCTTCTTGGCGTAACGTCCTCACTGGGACAAAGCCTGCTTCTCAGCTTAGTGTTCTATGAGCACTTCCACAGTTTTTAACTGAGAGCTTCCTCTGCCAATGACCATTTTGCATGTGTATATCGTGTGGCAGGCACGAAGATACTCTATGCCCAAGGAAGTCAAGGAAATTTCCTTTACGAAAAGATCCTGGACCGACCGGGAATCGAACCCGTCACCCTCAGCATGGTCATGCTGAATACTCGTGCGTTTACCGCCGCGGCTATATGGGCCCTCAACTTGATTTCTAAATAGTTTGGATAATTGGGTGTTATTTCAAAAAGTTTTCCGTAGTTCATTTTATAAGTCATAAATGCTCAAAATTTAATTGCGTTCGGTATATTGATAACCATACCGTTTGAGGGAACCTTTCTTACTTCGCGTAGAATAGCCCGATCCATTCCGAATTTAGACAACTGATACACAACTATTTTATAAATTAATCAAATAAATTTGAGATTTTTTGATGCACCCCCAGTAAGTCTTTAATGTTTTTTTCAGGTTTTCCTTCAGAAAACCTTCTATTATCTCTCTGAAAAATCTGCCAAAAATTTCTTCGGGAAAGATTGCTTTGACAATTATTACAGAAATTCCTTTAGAAACCCTCATTTTTCTTTAGAATTTCTCAAAAAAATTCTCGAGACTGCTCCAAAACTTTATTTAAGTACTCCTTAGCGGCTGCGTGGTTTTTTGTTTATGCAAAAAAAAAATTGTATGGACCATGGTTTTTGCCCTAACCTTCCCTAGCATGACCACGTAGTTTATGGATCGCCCCTTAAGGCCTTCCTTGGATTCCATAGAAAATTGCTCCATGGAATCCTTTAGAAAACCCTCTTGAAATTCTATCCAGCAAGGCTTTCACGGTTTTCTTGTAAAATTTATTTTAGAACATCTTCCACGTTTCAAAAATTCCCCTAGATTTTCTTTCAGAGGGTCCTCCAGAAAATTATCAAAGAACTCCTCTAGAAAAACTGCCATCGATCGTCTCAGAAATTCATATATAGTTTTATTCAGAAATCCGTTTGAGAAGTCTTTAAAAAAACATGTCTGGTTTCAAAAATGTTTTCAGCGATGTCTACAGAAATTCAAGAGTTTAGAATACCTCTAGAAATTCCTCTAGGGATCCTTTTTAGAAAAAAATCCACAACTCTTCTAAGACTCCCTTCAAAAATTCTTCCAAGGATTCTTTTACAAATATTTCTGTATTTTTGTTCAAGGATTCCTTTTAGAAATCTTTTATGGATTCCTTCCAAAACTGTTCCATTGATTTTTTTTTTCAGAGATTAGACCATGGATTCGGTCTTCAGATATCAGTAGGTTCGGCTTCAGAAGCACGTTCTCCTCCATTTAGGAAATTCGATCTTAAAATTTGCCGCTTTTTTTTCAGAAGCTCGTCAATCGGTTTCATTAAAAATTCTTTCAGGGAAACTTTAGGAAATTTCTCCAGGGCAGCCTTCGAATATTATTTACTACAAAAATTGCTCTAAGAATTTCCAAGGGAACTTTTCGAAATACCGTGGATACACAGTTATGGATCACACACGGTCACGGATCAATCCGATGTTTACGGTCGTATGTTGCAGCTTAGCATGGCATGGCGTGGCATAGTAGAGTGTTTATGCTATGAAGACTATGCTATGTTATGTCATGCTGTGCAGTGAGACGACATTTGACCGTAAACATCGAATTGATCCGTAACCGTGTGTGATCCATAACTGTGTACCCACGGTACCACCAGGAATTGTCTTAGGAATTCTTCTAGGATTAGTTTAGAAAACCCTTCGGAAATTTCTCTATGAATACCTTCATAGTATTGTTTAGGGATGGTTACAGAAGCTCGTTAAACTATCTTTCATAAATTCTTCCAGTGTTTAATGAATAAACAAACATTTTTCTTCATTCCTTAATTGTTTATTAAATAAGTCTACCACTGGTTTGTTCAGGAATTGCACAATTCCGCAGAAATATGTCTAGAAATTTCTTAAGAATTTCATCCAAAAAATCCTGCAGAAAAAACTCTAAAGATTTTTACATTATTTCTTTTGATGAATTTCTTAAAGATTTTCTAAAGAAATCTCTCCATGTTTTTCCTAGAAGTTCCTCTGTCATTTCCTCTAAGGAAAACTCTAGGAATTTGCTCACTGATTCTTTGAGTAATTAATTCAGAAATATTTTCCAAGCATTTCAAGGAATTCCTAAGAAACTATTTCAAGAGTTTTTTTTACTAGGAATCATCACAGATGCTTATCTAGACGTATCTAAACAGGAATCTTGTAAGATATATGTGCACTGAACGCTCCACAAAAACGTTGGGAAAATCCTCTTATAATTTTATCAAAACATTTCTGCAAGATTTTTTCTAAAATACCTTAATAAACTTTTTTAGGAATTCCACCAAGAGGTTCTCAAGAAATTTTTCAAAAAAAATCTACAGGACATTTTTGATGAATTCCTCCTGGGTTTCCATCGAAAATTTCCCTGGGACTTATTCAGTTATTCCACTGAACATTAATTCAAGGAATTTTCAAAAAAACTCATGAACTCTACTGGAAATTTCTTTGAAACTTATTTTTTTTTCCAGAAGCTCCTTCATCGGTTTCTTTGGAAATTCTTCCAGAGATATTTCAGGAAATTGATCCAGGGCAACCTTCGAGTAATACCTCTAAGAATTTCCATGGGCACCTTTCGAAACACCACCAGGGATTATTTTGGAAATTCTTCGACGATTTGTTAAGAAAACCCTTCCGGAAATTTCTCTATGAATACCTTCAAAGTTTTGTTAAGGAATAGTTGCAGGAGTTCTTTTAAACTTTATTTTAAACTTTCTCCAGTAGATGAAAAATGTCATGAATCATTTATTATTTCTCAAAGAAGCCTACCACTGGTTTGTTCAGGAATTGCTCACTTCAGAAGAAAAATGTCCAGAAATTTCCTAAATAATCTCATCCAAAAATCTTGCACAAATTCCTCCAGAGATTTTGTTATTATTCCTTTTGATGAATTCAACTGGAGATTTCTTCAAGATTTTCTAAAGATATTTTTCCTGGAAGTTTCTCCTAAGGAAAACTCTAAGAATTTGTTCACGGATTCTTTGAGGAATTATTTCAGGAATATTTTCTAAGCATTTCTACAGGAATTCCTTTACAAAATATTTCAAGAGTTTTTTTTCCTAGGAATCCTTACAGATGCTTATCTGGACGTGTCTCCAGGAATATTGTATGAAATATGTGCATCAAACGCTCCAGGAATGCTTCAAGAATTCCACTAGAATTCCTCAATAATCTTTTCTTGAAATTCTGCCAAGAGTTTTTATAAGATTTTTTTTAATTTGTTCAGTACGTTTTTCATGAATTCCTCCTGGGATTCCTTCAAGAATTTCCCAGATATTTCGTCAGTGGTTACACTGAACATTCATTCAAGAATATTTCTGAAAACTTCCATGAATTGTACTGGAAATTTCCTCAAAACTTCCATACGATTTTTTTTTGTTAAATATCTTCAGAAACTTTCCTATATTTTAAAGACTTCTTCTGGAGTTTCAGGAAGTTCGTCAAAAGTCTATAATAAAATTTTTCACTATTTCTGTAAAAAATCTCACAATGTTTCTTTCAGAAACTCGTCCAAGGCTTCTCCGAAGAATGTCTTGAGAAATTTCTTCAGGAATTTATTTTAGAAATATCCCCTCTGGTTCCGTTAGAAATTTCTACTCGAACTCTTCCAAAGATTTCTGCAGGATATGTTTTCTTAGAGCACTTCCACAGTTATTATATTTGAAGGGCTTTCTTTGCCTGCCATTCTTTAATACATCAACGAACCTAACCTCAAAGTTACTCACAACTCACAGGCCATTTTGACAGATGCAACATAAGCATGAAAAAAACGGCAACAATATCGATAAAGTAGAAAATATGATCCGTCTTTTTCCTGCATGTGTGTGGTCTGTCAAAATGACCTCAAAAGTGTCAAACATTTTCATGACTAGCTTTGTTGGTGTAATGAAGAATTGCATGAATTCGTACATTGTGTGGCAAGCACAATGATACACTATTTCCAAGGAGTCGAGAAAAGCTTCCCGACTGGAACGGGAATCGAACCCGCCGTCTCCAGATTGGCGATCCATAGCCCTAACCACTAGGCTAACTGGAAACCCCTTTTTTGTTTTAAATAATGTGTATTTTAACATTAAGCTAACTTTACGATTAATGCAGGATATGTTTCAGATATTCCTGCAGGGATTTTTTTTTAATTTCGTAGTGTTACTTTTGGAAATTTCTAGCAGATACTCTTAAAACATTTTTGGAGGGAAAACTGGACAAAAATTCCTGTAGCAATTTCAGACGTTAACTCTGAAGAAATTTTTGAATGAATGCCTGAGAGAAAACCTGAAGAAATTGTTCAAGATACTTCCTCAATTCCTAAAAAAATCGTAAAAAGCTTCTAGAGGAACTCTACAATTTGGTTAGAACACAAGATAGTCACGCCGAGAACATGGGATCGAATCCCACTCCCGACATACTCACTAACATGTGGGTTCTTCCTTCGGAAGGGAAGTAAAGCGTGGGTCCCAAGATGAACTAGCCTTGGGTTACAAATCTCGTAAATACAGACAAAAAAAAACTCTATAATTAAATCCAAGGAAACAATACTTAAAAAGTTCTGGGGGGGATTCTTGGAGAAATCTGTAGAGAAATTTCTGAAGGAAATTAAAAAAAAAAAAAAACTACAGTAATCCCTGCTGAAACTACAGACAAAGATACCAGTGAAGTTCTTGAAGGAATCGCTCAATAAATTTTTGAGGGATCTTTTGAGGATTTTCTTAAGAAATCCTTGGAAAACTTCCTGGAAATAATTTGTGTATGAACATCTTAGGCAAACTTTTTTTTATATCTGCTACGGACATTTTTCAGCAATCACTTACGACCGCTCACCGAAGAAGCACTTCCGAAACGATGCCCAATCATTATTTACCTAAACTGATGCTGCCCTAATGGGCCTCTCCATCCAAACCGGTCCAACCCCACCTCGAAGAGGATCCATTTCCAGGGAAAGTAAGCCTGCCAATGATTAAAGACCCCCTATTGCCCCCGCGTGCGCCCGTAAAAGATAGCAGTTTGGACTGTCGGATGTGTCCATTTTTTATCCGAAATCCTAACAGAAGCTGGCACTTGAACAGGGGATACAGGAGCTGGAAGCGCACGGGGGAACCGTCAGTGTTATGATAACATCCCATAAAATGGACCCATCAATCATGTTCGGCCGCCCATCCAGCAGCCTGCGAGGGGCCTTTGGACAAGATTGCCAGTCCATCTCTCCGACTCTCTCTCGCTCGGCCAGAGCACGTGTTTATGTGACTGCCTGGCATGGGCGAAAAGGTAGACAGAGGTGGGTCACTTCGCTATCTGCCCACAGCCGCCAGGCCGGCCTTCGTGGTCAAACTTTTCTAGCTCTAGTCGGGCAACCATTCCACCACCGGCGGATCGGTCAAAGTGAATATCATCCGGCGACGGGACGGGGCGGGGCTGCATTTTTCAATATTAAATTGATTTCGCTCCCGTTCCGAGAGTCCGGCCGCTCATTCGGCCGGACCAGACCATCCGAAATGGGGTTTGGATGTTTCCGCCCTAGTTTGCTTGGTTGTCCGGTTTGTTGGTAAAATATGCGAAATGAATGTCGAACCTAAAACTCCAAATCGGTTCGGGGGATTTTTTGGTTTTGCCGGTTCGAGGTTTGTGTACAGTACAGTACATCGATTCGAAGTGATGGATGGCGATGCACCGGAGCGTGCAAAAAAGTCCCACTAAAGAAGCATTAGCGTTATGGCCGAGGGGCGCATGTAAGAGGCGTACACTGCGTTCAGGGAACTAAAAACTAGAATTTTTTTTTCTTAACATTCTATCGTATTCTGAGTTGTTGTGGAAATTTGCTTCCCGGTCATTGCACACGGCAAACACAGGCTATGTCTTGTGCTATGCACCATTGAAAGTTGCGTAAAACCTCCGCATATCATTCCGATCCATGCTTTCCAACGCTTCAGCTATCATATTTATTCATCGTACAGTGTAAGGGCAAGGGTAACAATATTTTAACCAAACTATGCATGGGGACATTTCTCCAAACCTTTCATGGGTACTGCTCTAAGCACACCCATGAACGACATAGAGAACCATCCAACATCCTGACGGGAGCATGGTCCTAGTTTTGTGGGTGCCGACCGAACATACTTTTAATGAATAAAATTGATACTACACCAGCCACTTCAGTGTTCTGCTGGTCGTTTCCAACTAAAGCAACGAGATGGCTGGCGGAGGTTGAATGCAAACGGTCGCGCGGCCAGGCCGGATGATACTCTACATCCCTTCACAGATCCGTTGTCCGCCGCCGTTCTAGTATGGGTGGTGATGGTGCTGGCTGGTGTCGGTATTCCACTGTAGGAGAAATATGATGGATAGTCTGCTGGCGGTCTGTCCATGTCCGATGAAAAATGATGACGATGATGGCAGACGGTGAGGGTGTTGTTGTTGCTGTTGCTCATGTTGCCTATGATGATATTATTGAGCTTGGTCAAAAATCTGAGCTAACACACACGGTCACGGCCCCGAACCGACCGACCACCCCGGAGCTTCTTTAACCCGGGGTGCGATTCTTTGACGGCTTCGGTCCGTCACACGGTGGTGATGCTGCTCTGGTGCTAGCTACTGCTGCCAGAGGTTGCTTTCAATATTCATATAAATATTGAATGACATCCTGGGATCAGAGTGATGTGAGTCCCGGGCTTTTCGAGTCTGAAGAGATTTCACAGAGGCGCAGAATACAAGCAGCAACAGCAGCAGCAGCAGTTCGATACCAGTCTGTGGTGCTGGACAACTGTCACTAGGTAATGGTGTGGTGATTGTGGAGACAGGAGCTCCGGGCCGGGATTGTCAAAAGATTAGAAACATGAATCGAACGTATGGAAAAAGTGCAGTGACATGCCTTTTGCACCATGGGTTTTTACTAACTTACCAACATTTACGTCGCAACGTCGGGACACAATTTTTACTTTTAACAAAATGATCAATTAGCAACTTTTCGTAAAGATTCTAAAATTCGATCAACGATCAACGACTATACATGTCAATGGTTGCTCCTCTGTGATTGATCTGAGCTAGTACCAGGAGCACTGAGATCCAAAACGAATAAGGGCTAGGACACTCCACTTATTCTCAAAGTGCAATTTAAGCAGCTCATACACTTTTGATCAATAATGGCGCCGGCCACGTCTATATAGTCAGTTGGGAAGGGAAAGGAATGTTAAAGTGTGCTGGTTGTTGCTAATAAAGATCGAGAGCACCTCTGCATCCCCACAACCAGCATGGACTGGGATATTTGTTAGACGGAAAGGATGGGAGATCTGGGAGTCACCGTTGGGTCGGTTATGCGATCCACGGATAGGGGATATTTAAAGTGTTCGTAAAGTGCTAGATTGTGTGGTGAATACTATGAAAGTCAAGCAGCACAGTTCGCTTTGATTGCATAAATTGTAGGCGTTATACACACTGTGCTGTGGAAGTTGGAAGGAAGTTGCTATTCGTTTCTGGTTCTAGCGATGGCTATGAAAATATGAATATACATGAGTTGTATATGTAGAGAAAAGAAAGAGAAAGTGGATAGAAAGATATAAAGTAGCATGAAAGGGACGGGCCAGGGATTGAACCCATGACCATCTGCATACGAACCAGAAGTGGTAGCCACTAGACCACCAAGCCCGTCTCTTTTCGTAAAGATTCTAAATTTGAAATTAACTACTCTGCTGCTCTACTCCTTTTGGCATAATGCAGTTTGGTATAATATGAAGAACTTGGTGAGAATCTGCATAATCCTTGTTATGCCAAATGATCATTAGGATAAATGGCAAATGGCTTTATATCAAACGGCGTTATGGCAAATGGAATTATGTCAATTGGGGAAGAGTCGTTCAAATCGCTTTATTTTTTACTATGTTATTAATGTTTAGCTATGTAAAGGCCAATATAATGAGCGTAAAATCATTATATTGGCCATAAATTTTGTTAACCTAATTTCATTCATTTCAATGAACACGGAGATATACAAGCATTAAAAAGCCATAAGATATTTTTACATTTTACAAGAATTGTTCTTTCCTTGTCTACATGAAATGGAATAGTCTAAACTAACACAAATTTGGACCATTCCTAGGCAACTAGATAAATTTTATTAAAAATTTGCACTTTACGGAAAATTAATATTATTGTTTTTGAAAACCAAAAATTTTGACTGTTCTGTTCATTTTTCTATCTGGAGAAAATAGACATAAAGAGGCATAATTCTAAATCTTCAACCATTTTTAATAACAAACTGATTATGCCGTCGACAATTACTAAATATTTATTGAGGCGCAGAGGATTTCAAGAAAAAATCTCAAAAAATCATGAATCCATCAAGGATTTTGAGGGCATATGAAAAAAAAAAATATATATATATGTAACCGATCTTTCGACCTTCCTGATAGAAAAAGGGGATAGAAAAAATGAAACAAAAAATAATTGCTTCTAACGATTGTGCCAAACGTTTATTTAAAATGCCTGCAACGAATATGTGGACCAGGAACATTTAAAAAGAATTGTATTCTCAAGCATTAAAAGCCTTTCACAGCCTTTAAATTCTGTTGATATAGATATGAAAAATCAGAGATCTTCCATGATCGTGAGCAGGTACTAGGATTATTCTCAAAATATGGACGGATTTCATCAGCACTTACCACAACAGTACTATTGTTACTTACTATAATCAGTCAAACTTCATCAGGGTACATCTTAATTTCCACTTACCTGAAATAAAAGAAATAAAATAAAACCGTTAGTAAAAGTTTTAAAATTTATATATTTCACATGCCTGCTGGCTGGAGTATTTGGAAAACATAAAAACACGTCATTATCCCAATAACCAAAAGCACTTTATTTCACTATTGAACATTCCCATCCCAACGTACGAATCAAACGCTTCAAATTCCAATGACATTTTTTTCAGGTGCAGATTACTGTCCGAACATGTTTGTGGTGAAATTGGTTTTGCAGTAAAAGGCATAATACTAATTTTCCAAAAATTCTTACTCTTCGTTTTTTTTTTAATTTATCTGTAGCAAGCTGTTTTCTGATTTCGACATTTACCATGAAGCTAAGGATGCCAAAAATGCTTCCTACTATATTTTTTTCGAATTTTTATTTTCTATTAAGTCACAAAATAAGTACTTCCCTGAAATATTTGATACCAAAATTAGACTCGTAATGAAAAGAAAAACATACCTTTTCCCATATTTAACCATTTCAAAATTATGGCGGATTTAAATTAAAATATTTCCTCTGGAGCTAGTGAAAAGTTATTCGAGATTTTCAGGTTTTACTGTTTTGGCCAAAGATGATCATTTATTAGGTAGATATGTTACATGTGCAGATCGCGACGTATCGAATTTCATGAATTTTCTGAGAACTGGATTTCATTGAGATTCTTGCCAAAATTTTCTGACATTTCGCTAGTTACAAAATTTATCAAAAACTAGATTGTGGCTTCGTAAAGATATCTTCAAAAAATCTTAAAATTGCAAGTGAATGTCTAAATCATATCAGTGGGCTTATTTTCTAATTTTTGAATAGATATACTGCACAGCTTATTTAAAGCGTCCAATAAGACAAAAGCTTTGGAAACTCTTGTACTTGGACAATTTTTAAAGAAATATACGATGCAACGAAAATTTCACAATTGCAATTCTGGTGCAAAAATACATTTTCATAATTCAGGAAGGAAGTGTTTCACAAAATTCTACTATATTTTCTTAAAAAAAGCTTATATCGAGGTTTAAAAAATCTGCCCGCCATATTTTCTTAAGCTCTTTCGTATAATGTTTCAACAATTTCGAGGTAACATTTGTCAAATTGGTCAAGATATGCTAAATGATTTGATTACATGTTTCTAAAATCTTTGAAATTCCACCAGAAATTATCCTGCAATTGACCTTAGAACTCGTGAAATGTGAAAGTTGATCCTTCGAAACTTGCCTCCTGATTCCTGAATTTGTACATGATAGAAAATGATCATCAATTTTTCAGAAACCAGTTTTACTCGAAATTTTGCCTTAAATGTCTACAAAATACTTTTTACACCAGGAACAAAAATCAGAAGAGACCTTGATTGTTCTTCTCATCGTGTAGGACGAAAATCAAAATTATAAATGAGGGGCCCAGATGCAAAGGGGTGTAAGTGACCATTTTGTCGATTTTGAACTGAGCATATCAGAAAATTCTTTACATTCCAAGCTTTCGGGAACTTTTCTTAAATTACTTTTTTCTTGTTTAAAAAAATTACAATAAATCGGAGAAAATTGGGTTCATTTTGAAATTCCATACATTTTGTATGGGGCAAAAATTGGAGAAAAACTTTAAACCTCATTTACTCGAAAGTGGATTTTTGTCACTTGCACCCCTTTGCCTCCACCCCACCATGATCAAAAATAAAAATTAGAAAAATCAAAAACCAAATTTCGAAAACACGTTTAAATCGATTTTAGATGAAATTATTATATTGAGATCAAAATGAACGAATAAGTATTACAGGGTTATTTCGCCAGAACAGAATTTGTTCTTGGGAGCTTGTGGTAAACCCGATGGGGCTGCATGGGGTTTGAAGGACGTTTTAGGGGCTCTAGCAGGATTTAAGTGTTCGCCAGTTTCAGGTTTACGATGCAGAGGCATCTAAAAGGAGTTTCAAATGTTTCTAGAGGTTGAAAAATAAAGATTTCAGATTTGATTCAGAGAATTGAAGTTATTTCGGAGAAGTTTCAAGTAGTTTAAAGGAGGTTACAAAAGGATTCAGAGAACTTTAGGACCACTTCTGGAAGCCCTCTGAAACCATCTGAGTTCTCTTAAAACGCACGAAAACCCCAGAAGCACTTGAAGCCCCGTTCATCCCCTAAAACTCCTGAAACACCCCTGAAATGACCCTCTGATTCCATTGAGCACCACCAAAACGGCCTTGAACCTTCAGATATTTCCTAAAACGTCCCTTAGAAGCCCCTGAAAGTCCCTTAAGATGGTTCAAAACATCTCTGCTCTTACGCGAATCTCCCTTGGCTTCCCTTGAAATCAAAATTTCCTTGGTATGCCTCGGAAACCCTTCGAAATGCCCCAGAATCTTTTCAAACCCCTTGAAGCATCGCTAGAAAGCCAATGGATACATCCTTAGATTCACAGAGTATCTTTTGAATACCCTTGAGGGCTTCTGATGCACCCCGAAACTCACCTGAGAGACTACTTTGAGGCTCATAGAAACTTTTGAAATTAAGATTTTTTTTAAACCCTTCCTCGGCTTCTGATAATTCCCCTATAAGTGCTTCT
This sequence comes from Aedes albopictus, assembly GCF_035046485.1. Classification (NCBI taxonomy): domain Eukaryota; kingdom Metazoa; phylum Arthropoda; class Insecta; order Diptera; family Culicidae; genus Aedes; species Aedes albopictus. The sequence continues at coordinate 461,313,919 of NC_085137.1, forward strand.
ATGGGTTTCATTTCAATAAAAAAACAGAAATCCGCATGAGAATTCTTTTGGAAAGTCATTCACCTATTACTTCAGAAATCCTTCCAACGATTTTTTAAGAAAATTAAAAGTTTCTCTATAAGTTCATCCAAGGATTTCTTTATAAAATCTTCAACAAACATCTTCAGAAGTTCTTCAAAAGTTTCCTTCAGAAATTTCCACAGAGATTCGGTCTTAAAATCTACTAATTAATATTTCTTTCATAAACTTCGGCGTTTTGTTTTTAGAAATTCTTCCAAGTTTTCTTTTACAGAAATTTCACCAGAAATTCTGTGCGGTAAGTTTCTATGGATTCCTTTCAAAAAATCCAACAGAAATTACCTTAAAAAACCTTTCGAAGATTCTTTCATAAATTCTCATAGAGGCTTCTCAAAAAAAAAAAAAAAAATAAAATAAAATAAAATGATTTCTCCAGAATTTTGGTAGACTTCAGAAAGTCCACCAGATTTGTTCAGGAATTGCTTTGTGGAATAGAATTTCCCTTACAAATGTGTCCAGGAAGTTCTTTAAGGATTCATCCAGCAAATCATGCTGGAGCTCATGCAGAAAGTCCTCTACGATTTTCTCCAGATATTCGTCCATGTATTTCTCCAGAAATTTATCCGGCATATCCACTAAAGCAAAAAGTTCCCGAGAAGTTTCTCCGGGTATTTCTGTAGAAAGTTCTCCAGAAATTCCTTCGAGGATTCCTTCATGAATTTCCCTCGAATTTCTCCAAATATTTCTCTAGAGATTCATGAAATGTACTTCTTTAGTTTTAACAGGGTTTCTACTTAAGATTGTTTTCGAAACCCTTTCCGATTTCTTGCGGAAATTTATGCGGGAATGCCTTCTGAAATTTCATTATGAAGATAAATTCATCTTCAGGCACTTTTCCAGAATTTCAGGGATTTCTTCAGGAATTTCAGCAAGCGATTTGGTCGAATATCCATGGAATTGTTCCGAAATTGTTTTCAAAGTTAATTTCATATATTTTTCTGGATTTTCAAAATTTATCTGAAGGTTTCTACAAAAATTCTTTGAGAAATTCCTTCAGTGATTCCTGCAGAAATTCATCCCACGTGTGTTTTTTTATTGGCTCTGTGATTCCGTCAGAACCATCCATCCTGGGATTTCTTTTGTGAGATCCCTATAGAACTTGCTCAGATATTCCTCCAGGAGTATTCGGAAGAACAGTTTAAATCAAATCTGATAAAAAAAATCTGGAGCATTTCTTGGACAAAATTTCCACAAGCAATTTCTGAAGTTATCTCTGGAGCAATTACTGAATAAATTCCTAGGATAAAACCTAGGAGTAGAACGAGAAATCCCCAGATAAATTGAATAATACCAGAAGGAACCTTTGAAGACATTTAAACAATAATTTCTGAAAAAAATTTGTAGTCAAATTTCTGAATTTCTAGTCTAGTCTAGTCTACACATACACAGCCATTCATTGAAAGAATCCTGGAAAATGATAGAATCGACTAATTCTACCATTTTTCTTGTCATTATTAATGCTTGCAGTACATCGGGAATGCATTACAAGTATTAAAGTGGCCAGGCCTACTGTGCAGCGTTATTGATTTTACAAGCAAGCTATAGAGTGGGGACATCTCGTACCAACCGCTCAGCCTTTTAGAAAGCAAAACAAAACTTGAAAATCGGTGGGGGTGACGATGCTAAGAAGGTTAATGTCGCCCCTTGGTCCTTAGTTTCCTGGGATGGAACACAGGTATTTACTCTGTATCCTGGCCCTTATGCCTAGGCTTAAGCGCCATTACTCGCTCTCTGAAACGAGACAAAGTGTAATGATCCCTTCCCAAAATGATAGAAAACAAGAAAAATAGTATCAAAAATATGTAAACAACTATTATGAGTTGTGGACAACTTCGCAGTGCATATCAGAACGAACTCACCAAATTCATCATCTTGAGTTTGAAAATCGCCAATTAAGAAAACGGGTTACATTCTCCTCTGGCCATTTATTTTTTCATCTCAGAATTCATTCTGTATTCCAACACCGAGATAGCAAACAGAATACTTGCACAACATAGATTCTTCTTTAAACTACCCACCGCAAACCACACAATCTTCAGCATTCATGTCAGGTTCCATATCGTTTCATACCACTTGGGTACGTCTGTATTCCAAACCAGCATTACATCAATTTCACTCGAGATTTCACCATACTCACTAAACTTTTCCATCATATGTTTTCAATATTCTTTTACACTAGTTTTTCACTTGACGGAGATTCATTTCTAGCTGCTGGTTCAAAAGAGGGCTTCTAGAATATAAGGATATAAGGACTCAGATTGACTTCACCACGAAATTCTCCATGTTCCAAATCACTACTGATTGCAAATTACAAATCCATCTTCTCCAGATTACACTCCTTATGTGACCCCATATTTTCCTCGAAATTTGTAAATCAACAATAAATTATCTCATTTGTCATTTCTGTTGAAGCAGACACTGAAATTATCTTCATTGAGCGGGGATTCTTCCCGGGTGGCAGAGTACCGTCATCCAATCGACCAGCAGATGCGCCAGAAAATGCTCTCGTGGATGGCTCATTTGAAACGCTACGGAATCACTGCAATCGGTAACTTAACACCGTTCGAATCATTTTTCACTCTTGACCAAATGGTTAGAACCAAGAATCACTCGCGAAATCACAATTCGTGTGGTGTAGTGCCGGTCAAACAGTCTTGTAGACAAATTTCTGAATTTCTTAAGAAAAACCCTAGAAGAGTTTTTGAAAGGGTTTCTGAAAGAATCTCTGAAAAAAATTTCTTGGAAATGCTCTTTTTTTAAGAAACGATTGGGAGAATGGCTGCAAAAACCGTCAAGGTAATGCCTAGAAGTTTTTCTTGAAAAAGTTGTTTTGTAAAACTTTTGGAGAAATCCCAAAGAAAAACTCCTATAAAAACTCTGTCAATATTTCAGATGAAATTAATTTCAGATGTGTTTGAGAAAATGCATGAAGGAATTCAATCATAGATTAATGTAGCAATCCTTTCTCATTGGAAGTTTCTCAGGAAACCCGAAAACTAGTATCAAAATATTTTTTTTTTGAAATTCTTAAAAAAACGCCTGATGAAGCCATAAAAAAAAAATCCAGGAGCAATTCCTGATGGAAATCTTTTGAGAAATTCCGGTGTAAAAATCGTTGATTCATAAAAAAAATCCTGAATGAAACTGAAAATGTTTATCTTACAGAAAGTTATAATTTCGAAAACTAACTAGCGTCACTAAGACCATTAAACAAGAATCGGTTTATTGCAAGAGAGCCATTGTTATCCCGATCAACTGTGCCGAAGACGGAACTGATGCTCGAGATACAAAAGTTTGGAATGCAATAAACTTACCACCTGGCAGATGAACCTTGAATCAGCCAATGTATTCATATCATTTCCCAAAGGTCAGCACTCACTAGTGCCACTTCTTCTTCTTCTTTGTGGCTCTACGTCCCCACTGGGACTTTGTGTGTTCTTTGATCACTTCCACAGTTATTAATTGAAGAGCTTTCTTTGCCTGCCATTACATGAATTTGTATTTGGTGAGGCAAGGACAATGATTCACTATGCCCAGGAAGTCGAGAAAATTTTCCCGACTGGGACGGGAATTGAACCCGCCGTCTCAGGATTGGCGATCCATAGCCTTAACCACTAGGCTTACTAGAGACCCCCACACTAGTTCTACATTGTAGATAAATAAACTAGTTGGTCATTGAAAAACCCTCGATCTCCTGATCACCTTTGCAATTAACGAAATTGCTCTATGTAGTCTCGTGATGAAGAAGAATTTAAAAGACTCACTAGTGCCACCTAGTGAATAAACCTACACTCAGAAATAAAAGTATACACGGAATTACTATTATTTATGCATTTTGTATCCGCATCTCTCTCACTCTCTTTCTGTTTTCATGCTATCTGGTGCTTCGCCTGGGTTGACGAAACACTTCTCTTCAACCCAGGCTAAACGGCAGATAGCATGAAAACAGAAAAAGAGTGAGAGAGATGCGGATACAAAATGCATAAATAATAGTAATTCCGTGTATACTTTTATTTCTGAGTGTAGAATCACCGAGTTCATTTTCGAATGGCTCTTTGATGCCCCGATCAACTTTCCAAAGACTCCGCATTCAACTCAAGCTTCTACTTGGTACACTTGAAGTACACTGTGGTTACTCACTTCTGATAAGAGCGATAAAAACGCAACAATCGAGTAAGCGTTTCCCATGCCTGATGAGCGTCAATGGGCCAAGTTAAAACAATTCACTGTGTAAAAGTGGCACTTATAGATCTTTTGATGGTGCTCGATATACAGTATCGGACAATAAAAATGCACCAAAGCCGTTTTCCCATACAAACTAGTCAACTTTAGATTACCATATCTCAGTTACTTCTCAACCGATTGTTTTCATTTTTATGTGACGAACTACAAAACATTCCAATTTTCAAAAACTTTTGAAAAAGTTCAGTGATAACTATTGTTACAAAAGTTACAGATAGGTTGAATTTTGACAATAAAAATGCACCAAGACAAAAAATTGTATAGCAAAAAATGTTGAAGTCAAATCATGTTGGTCTGTTTAGCAAACTTATTCGTCATCACACAAGAAACATATTTGCCGAAGACACCATAATGATATGACAAAGCCATTTTTTGCTATAACATTTTTTGTCTTGGTGCAATTTTATTGTCAAAATTCAACCTATCTGTAACTTTTGTAACAATAGTTATCGCTGAACTTTTTCAACAGTTTTTGAAAATTGAAATGTTTTGTAGTTCGTCACAGAAACATGAAAAAAATCGGTTGAAAAGTAACTGAGATATGGTAATCTAAAGTTGACTAGTTTGTATGGGAAAACGGCTTTGGTGCATTTTTATTGTCCGATACTGTAGATACGGCTGTATCGTAACACACATAATTGGAAATTTCTTCTAATACTTCGATTTTTGAACCCAGATTTGAACAAAAAAAAATCAAGTTGACATTTATCGACTCTGGACTTGAAACTTCAGAGGCCAATGGCCTTTCACCCACACGTTTGTATCGTCTCTCAGCGTATTACCGATATGGGATACATGGCAATCAAACATCGAACTGATAGAAAACAAATCAAACTGTCCGTTTTCCCATGGACCTTCGCCCACGCACTCTGCCTTGTTGACCGCCTCCCACCTTTTGTTCCATATGGCACATCTAGCTTATAATTTTCCATGAAAAAGAATCCACATTCTCAACACTCCTTGCCTCCATCCACATTTGAAGAACTTCCACCTGGGTCACCTTCCTTCAGCTATATCCACCCTCGATTCATTGTAAGCCATCATCAGGGTGCTCCTTTGTGTTCTGTCACACGCCGTTAACACTGTGCAGCAGCGACAGTACCGACCTTGCCACCACCTACTTACACTTGTGCTATCGTCGTTGTGCTTGCTTGCACTTATCCCGGTGCGGTGGGGAAAGCACGTACGTGGATCACTTGAAACATAAAAATACATATTTGTAGTGTGCCGTGGCCGCCACCCGGCTCGGCTCTCTGTTCAAAGCATCGTATCGCCGGAACAACCACAACAATGGGCATCAGCCAGCTCCACGATACGGGCGACGGACGATGGACAGGACGGACGAGATGGGACGAAGTGACTACTAGCACTAGGTAAGACTGTGTAGCACAGCTGAGTGAACTGAAGCCCCACCGAAGAACATATGTGCGACAAAGCGCTTAGTCTTTTCTTCCACGCCGACCTCTCCACTCCACCGCCCCAGAACAACTGCTGAACAACTGCTTGCTAGTCATACACACGGGCCACGTGGTCCAACAGCGTTATGACGGAATGTGCACGGATAAAAGTGGTCGGGTTCGTTTGCTTGAAGTCAACTTTCGGTGACGGAATATCAAGTGAGCTCGTTCCATACTATTCCAACAAGTAAGGGAGTAGTTTTGATCATTCATCGTGTAATTTCAAAATGTTACATTTTTTCAATAAAATGTTTCAACATATTGTACGTTTCTTAAATTCTACCTTCAACATTGGTGAGCTCGTTTAATACTATTCCAACAAATTTGGTAGTAATTTGAAACATTCAACTTGTAATTCCAAAAGGAGTTCATCTTTTCAAACATTTTATAGTATATTTGATGAGACTTATCATATTTTACCACAACATTTGTGAATTCGTTGCAAGATAAATTTAAAAAACAAAACATAAAGTGTGACAAGCACTGCGTGTATTGTAATTGGTGAGCTCATTCCAAGCAATCGTGATCAATTGAATCTTTTGGCGATGGACCTGCATTCAATTTCCATGCTCCCTTTTTTGCAGTGTCCATCCCAAACCAACTGAACAGATTCACATCGGTGTTAGTAGATTCTTGAAAAATCAGCACTTTTATGCAGAAGTATCCGCCAGCAGTGGCACTTTCCTCATTTTCCTTTTTTTCCCTAGCTTCGTCCACCCAGGGATTTTCACTCCCAAGCTTCCCCGCTTGGTACAGATCCGAAGGATGACCCTTGTGCCGTTGTTCCGGGGACCTGCTACTGTTGGGACGGTGATGGCTTTGTAAGGATCTCTGTAATTGTGTGGGTGAACAAATGTGGGACAATGGCTTCGGTTCGGGGACTCCTTTCCATCTCACCCTTCCTGGAGCGAACCGTTTGTTGATCGGAAAGAAAGCATCGGGAAAAGGTTTTGCCATTTGCTATTATTTGAATGGGTTCCGTCGTTGTCGTTGTCGTCGTCATCATCACCGGTCGTCGTCGTTCGGAGGGGGGATAGTGGCCATTGTGTTTGCTCCTCATACCCCCGCGCCGGTTTCAGGATCTCGAATATGTGACTTTGAATGGAATGGGGTGTGGTGGAGTCGTGTCAGGACGCAAGGGAGGTTCCGGCCTTTTGCATTTGTTTTCCGGGAATAGGTAGTTGTGAAGGTGCGCTTGGAAGGATAGCGGACGATGGGTGGGAATCAGGAGGAAAGACGAAGATGATGATTATGGTAATCATCGTTGACATTATCGTCTTCAAATGTCGAATGATACACAGAACGGACAAAGAAGTTAATGTCGGGTTCACAATTGTTACATTCAATTATCGAAAGGCTTTTAGATTTGAATAAATGTCGATACGATTCGGTGGACTGTGAGCTCTGACTTCCTGAATTGATGTCAATAATATGGACAGATTGTTATCACAAACAGGTCACAATCACGTAACTAATCATAGCATAGCATGAACACTTGCACAAATCGCAAATAGAGTTAGACTCACTTATCTTCACAAGCCCGACCATTTCCTTATACAAGTCCTATAATCCATTTTCACAGGAATTCCTACTGGGAATTCCAGAAAAAGCTTCTGAAAACATCCCAAAAGGATCTGGAGGAATCTCAAAAAGAATCCATCAAGGAACTTCCAGAAGAATTTCAGAAGAAAGTCCTGGAGGAATCTTGAAAGGAAATCATAGAGAAATTCCAAAAGAAATATCGTGAGGAGTTCCTGGAGCAATGCTAGATGGAGCTTTTGGAGGGATCTAGAATAAACTCTTGGAAGAATCTCAAAAGGAGCTATTTGTAGAGTCTCAGAAGAAACTCCTGGTTCAGTTTCTGAAGCAAACACGGAATTGAAGGAAACCCGGAAGGAATTTCTGAAGGAACCCCGAAAATAACTTTTGAGGAATCCTGGAAGATGTGCAGATAGAACTTCTGGTGAAATCTAAGAAAGGAAATTCAGGAGGAATTCCATAAGAAGTGAATGGAGGGATACCGGAAAAAGTTCCTAGAGGAGTCCTGAAAAAAAACCTGGATAAATCCTAGAAGGAAGTCCTCGAGGAATGTCAGAAGAAACTCCCAGAAGAATCCAGGAAGGAATTCCTGAAGGAATCCGAAAAAGAACTGCTGGAGGGGTTTTGAAAGAATGCCGGAGGGGTTTCCTTTAGAGATCTCGGAATGAATATCTGAGTGAATTGCTGAAGGAAACCAAGGAGGAACTCCTGGAGGAATCCCGAAAGGGACTTCTTTAGGTAGCCCAGAAAGAAGTTCTGATGGAATCTCAAAATAAATTCAGGTTACAATCCCTGAAGAGATGTCCGAAGAAAGTGCTGATGGAACAGAGGAGAAGAAAACCTTGAAAGAACTCCCGAAGGAAGCTATGGATAAACTTTTAGAAAAGCCATAGAAAAAAAACTCCGGAAAATCTTAGAAGGAACTTTTGGTGGAATCTAAGAAGGAACTCCGGAAGGAATACAAAAAAAGGAAATCTCAAATGGAATCCCAAAGGAAATTCTTGGAGAAATCTTGGGAGGAAGTGCTGGAGAATTAAAAAGGTAGGAATTCTCAAAAATGGGAATCCCAAAAGAAACTCCTTGAGGAATTCCAGAATGAACTGCTGAAAGAATTTTAGAAGAAACCTCTGCAGTGTCCTTCAAATGTCATGCAGTGTCCTTCACATGCTACGAGGGGGGAGGGGGGTATTAAAAATCGCTTAAAAAGGCTACGCCATTTATGGACGCCCCCTTAAAGAAATTATTTTAGTATTCTTCTTCTTCTTTTTTTTTTGACGTCCTCACTGGGACGTCTCAGCTTAGTGTTCTATGAGCACTTCCACAGTTATAAACTGAGGGCATCCTCTGCCAATGACCATTTAGCACATGTCTAAACTGTGTGGCAGGCACGAAGATACTCTATGCCCAAGGAAGTCATGGACAGTGCCATTACGAAAAGTTCCTCGACCGACTGGGAATCAAACCCATCACCCTCAACATGGTTGTGCTGAATGCCCACGCCTTTAAAGCTGTTGTTATAGGGGCCCTTTTTCTATTGTATCGAGTTTAGGTAGGTTGTTCTGACACTTAAATACACACAAATTTAAAAAGTATTTTGAGAAAATTTTCAAAATTTTCTACACATTTTTAGGAATTCCTGAAATAAGTTTACATATCCCATGTAACATGTTTTAGTCAAATAGACTAGAAAAAGGTTCTAAGAACCGTCGTACAACTAAAATAAAAGGTGAAAGATTTGAAATTAATTTGAAAACCTCTACAATACTGATTGGCCATCAAAATGTTCCTTGGGATGCCTTAAAGATTTTTTTATAAGATTTATCCGGAGTTTTGTTTTTGCCTTTCTCGCACACCAAAGTGTACTGAAAGGCTACATATTCACTCAAAAAACGAATTTTCGACAGAAAGCTTGGAGGGTCAAGTCACATATACCAATCAACTCAGTTCGACGAATTGAGATGATGTCTGTATGTGTGTATGTGCGTATGTGTGTATGTGTGTATGTATGTCTGTGTACAAAAAGGTCACTCACTTTTAAGGCACTTCCCATTGGCCGATTTTTCGGATTATAGCTCGAATCGAACCGGAATTTTACCGCAATGTTTGCTATTAAAAATGGTCCGGATCGGTCAAGGCGTTCCGGCGTTATGGCCATTTGAGTGATCCGGACCAGCACCGGTAGAACTGGCCACATATAAAACTGAACCAAGTCCCCGACCAAGCCCCATCATGCGACACATCAAACTGCGGCGATTTTTGTAACCTTCATCATGGTTGACAAATTTTGTGCGGATATTAACACAGGAGACCGAAAAATTCTACGATGTCGGTCAAAAATTCAAGATGGCGGTCTAAAATCCAAAACGGCGGCTTCAAATTCAAGATGGCGGCTGTATAATGGAGTTTTAAGCCCTAAACCATGCAATATGGGTATATTTTGTATGGGGAAGATGTTTGGAGTCCAATAATGGCGACCATAATATCCAAGATGGCGGTCCAAAATCCAAGATGGCACCTCCAATTCAAGATGGCGGCTGTTTAATGGAGTTTTAGGCACTAAAACCATGTAACATGGGTATATTTTGTATGGGGAAGATGTCTGAAGTCCATAAATGGCGATATGAGTATTCAAGATGGTGGTCTAAAATTCAAGATGGCGGCTCCAAATTCAATATGGCGGCTGTATAAAGGAGTTTTAGGCCCTAAACCATGCAATAAGGGTATATTTTGTATGGGGTAGATGTCCGGTGTTTGGCGGCTTCAAATTCAAGATGGTGGTTGTAAAGTGGAGGTTTTGACTCTAAAACCATGCAATATGGTTATAATTTGTATGGGGAAGGTGTCCGGAGTCCAAAAATGGCAACCTGAATATCCAAGATAGCAGTCTAAAATTCAAAATGGCGGCTTCAAATCAAGATGGAGGTTGTTTAATGGAGTTTTAGGCCCTAAAACTATGAAAAATATGTATATTTGGTATAAGGAAGATATCCGGAGTCCAAAAATGGCGACCACAATTTCCAAGAGGTCTATCTAAAATCCAAAATGGCGGCTCCAAATTCAAGACAGTGGCTGTTTAAAGCAGTTTTAGACCCTAACTGCATGTAATATGGGTATATTTGGTATAGGGAAGATGTCTGGAGTCAAAAATGGCGACCGCAATATGCAAAATGGTAGCCCAAACACCAAGATGACGGCTCCAAATTCAAGATGGTGGCTGTTTAATGGCGTTTTAAGCTCTAAATCCGTGTCATATGGGTTTATTTGTATAGGGACGAATTGTGGACTCTAAAAAATGGTGACCAGATGGTGGCTGTTCAATGGAGTTCTGGGCTCTAAAACCATGCAATATGGGTATATCTGGTATGGGGAAGAAATGTGGAGTCTAAAAATAAAGACCAGAATAGTTAAGATGGCACACTTAAATCCAAAATAGCGGCTCAAAGTTCAAGATAGCGGCTTTTTGTTATGGTGAAATGGGAGAGCGTCCAGGTGCATTTTCGACTCGCATTTTTGAGAGCACCGATCTCGTCATCCACAAAACGCCCGAAAACGAAAATGCTACTCAATGTTAATCACGAGTGAGCAAGGCTACTCATTGCTTTTTCAGCTCTGATTGTTGTTTAGATGACGAGATCCGTGCTTTCGGTATTTGCAAGACAGCCATCTTTGGATTCGCTCATATATGTCCTTAAGACATATAGGCGCAAACATCAAAGCCACATAAACGATATGATTTCTGGTGCCATGTAATGGAATTTTATTGAACGTATGCAAGTGCGATATTCATCTACATGTCACTTGAGTTTTGATGAAATGTGTTTTCGAAAGCACGAGGAAGGCGCCATCACCGCTAGGTGGATTAATTAGGTTCTTTTTTTTTAATTTTAATTTGCTTCTGACATTTGTTCGTTAACCTTTCAGATATTGCTTCTGGAATTTTGCCGAAAATCTCCACAAACCTAATCGGTTTCTTTCCAGTACAAACTGATTTTTTTTCAGAAGTGATTTTTTTGGAATTTTAATCGAAAGCCTAAACCTCCTTTTGGGATTTTGAGAAGGAGTTTGTTTTTTGAGAAGTTTCAAGTTTGAAGATATAAACAGATTACAGGACGATATTATTAAGAATTTAAAATATCAAAATCAATGAGAAAAATCCAGGAAAAATTTTTTTTATCTCTCGAAAAATACATTAGATGAGCCTATTTTAATAGCTTTAAATGTATTCTTGGAAAAATTTCCAAAAAACTTGCTTGGAGAACTCCAAGTGTAATTTTCGAAAGAACTTGTAGTAAAGTTTCCAAAAAAATTTCTGAATAAAATTCATGTTTAGAAGAACTATTGAAAATGTATTTAAAGAAAGCTTTGGAGAAGCGCCTGGACCCTTATTACAAATTTTCCACATTTTTCCGTGGCGAACTCGCCTAGGGCGAAAAGCCACGTTAATAAAGAAAAAAAAAAACTTTCCACATAAATGTCAAAAGATGTCCTCGTGGAAAATACAGGAGAAATCTCAGAATAATGATTCCATTACCATACCTTCAAGATCTCCATGAAGACATTTTTACAGTATCAAATTGGAAAACATTGTTCTGCCATGTTTTTATGAAGCTTCCATACGAAAAAATCTTAAAAAAGTTAAGTACCCAAGGCTTTTTAAAACACCCACGAAGCAATTAACCAAGCTTTTATGCATAAATAAGGAAGGTTAGTTAGTTAGTTAGTTTAATATTACCCCATTTTTTTTTTAATTATCCTCTGGTATTTTTTCGAGAATTCCAGAAAATTTCGCTTGGGCCTCTTCCAAGTTTGAGCTGATTAAAAGTTTTAGTTTTATTGTCAAACTTAAGAAGAAATTATTTTTAAGGATTTTTTCAGGGTTCTTTTGGACATTTTTCGAGGATCCCTAGATAATTTGATGGCAGCAGCCATAAAAATATGCTTAGAAATTTTTTTTAAATATTCGAAAATAACTGGAATTTCAAAAACAATTCTAAAAAAAACCGCAGAAAATATTCTGTGAGGAATTTCCGAAAGATTTTGTAGAAGTTATTTTGGTATCTTTGAAGGTATTCTTGGAGAAACCCTTAAAAGACTTACTAGAAAAATTCCAAGAGTAATTTTTGGAAAAACTTGTAGATCATTTTTTTAAGAAATTTCTTGAATAAATTCAGAAGAAATATTGGAAATATATCTGAAAAAAGTTGTGGAGAAGTCCTTCGATTCTTTTGAGAAAATTTCTACAGAAATTTCAAAATTAAAGTCCTCATGGGAATGCCAGAAAAAATCTTAGAATAGAATATCCATTAAAATACGTTTAAGATTTTCTTGAAAAACGTTGTTAACATGTTGCAGTCAGAACAACTAGGGGAAATTAAAAAATATACCCAGTTTTCAAGTTTTGAAAGTTATCCGTACATTTTTTTCAAGAATCCTTGTTTTTGATGTTTCGCTACAGAAATTTCTTCAAGCAGTTCCATAGGGCTATTTTTAAATCGTTAGAGAAGTCTATTAATAATTTATGCATAATTCAGAAAGAGGAAATTCGTTTAGAATTTCTTCAGGTTTTGTTTTCGAATTTTCTATGTTTCAATATTTTTTTTAAATCTAGCAGATATTTTTTCAAAATTAGGCCGGAACAAATCTCATTTTCATCTTTTGTCACTTTGCTCGTTTACTCGTCAAGGGGGGCATGATAAATAATAAATATATTTGATTAAAATTGACCCGAACAATGAGGCAATATCGTCAAACTCATCGGATTTGTTAAGAAATTTTCTCAACGACTCTAATTTCACCTAAGAATTTTTAAAAATTTTGAATAATTTATTTATGTTCCCCTTCAAAATGTCGAATCCTGACCAAAATTTTCCGAGGGCGGGGTGATATAAGAGAAAATCGAAATTTGTGTCAGCTTTATTGTCAAAAATATCCACGAACTTTTTTTGGTTTCTTTCCGGATTTATCTGTTTTGCTGAAATGTTTTTACTTTGGAAGTTATCTCGAAAGTTTGAGCCTTATAGATTTACTAAGCAATCCATTCAGGATATGCTTATTTTCGAGAAATTGCGTTATGGAAGCAGTGAAAAAAAATATAAAAGTACAAACAAATTTCTGAAAGATATAATTGTGAGTTTCAAATACATGGAAAAAAATAGAAAATATCCTTTCTAGAATTCCCTGAATGAAAACAACAGAAAATATGCAGTGATAAATTCGCAGGAAACTGTTTTGGTATTCTTTGATAAATCCCTAGACTGACTGAAAAATTCTAAGAGTAATTCTTGGAAAAAAATCTTAGTGACCTAAAATAAAAAAAAATGTGAATAAATTTTGAAAAATATTGGAAAAATATCTACAGAAAGCTTCGGAGGAGTTCGTAGACTTGTTTGAGAAATTCTTTCACAATATTCAGAAGACGAGCTCTTGGGAATTCCAGAAGAATTCATAGAATATTATTTTGTAGGAATCTGTAAAGGTCTATAAAAAACACGAATAATTTTTGAAACAAAATCTGGAGCCTCGTAGCTGTGCGGTTAGGGTCACCAAGCTTCTATTCGCACCATGTTAGGGGTGAGGGTTCGATTCCCGCTCCGGACGATGAAACTTTTCGTGAGAATAGTTTCTTCTCCGTATCCACTGGTGCATGCTCCGTGTGTCCCTTGTCTAGTGTTCATATTCAGTCTGTGCAGCCTCTGGCTGAAGACGGTGTCCGTGTCGTTTTTAAACAAAATCTGATGACGATAACTAATGAATTTTGGAGGAATCCTCGAAAAACCTGAAATCTAACCAGAGTTATTGTGCAATTCCAGATGAAGTCCTTGAAAGAACTCAAAAGGAATGACCGTTTATAGAGACATTTTTTAGGGAACTTCTGGAAAACTCCTTCAAGGAATCTAAGGAGGATAACTTGAATCAATTCTCTGAGAAAATTTCTAGCGGGAACAAGTTCGGAAGAGCTTCAAAAGGACTTTTGATAGCTTTGGAGCATTTCAAAAAAAAAAATAATGAAAAAAATAATAAATATATACAGAAATCCAAGAAACCATTTCTGGAGAAATTCTTGGAAGATCTTTGAAGATATTCTCAGAGCATTCATTTAAGACTTGCTAGGCAAATGCTAGAAGAAATTCAAGAATGATTTTCGGAAAAAAAATCTGAAGGCAATCTTGGAACAATTTCTGTTGGAGTCCTCAAAGAAATTCCTGGAGTTAGTTTGAAAGAAATATTTGAGAAATTTTAGGACGAAACTTCAGACCATTTCCAAAACATTTATTGGAAATCTCTGAAGAAATTACAAAGGAAGACTTCCTTGGGAATTGCTTTCAGGCGAGATATTAGAAGAACATTCTGTTAAAATCACGATTCACGATTTTTTTTTGGAAAATTGTCTTGAGAAAGTCAGTGGACAAATTTTTGAAAGAATTTTGAAAGAATCCTGCAAAGATGCAATGATGTCTAACGAAGTCATTGGAGGGTTTCAGATGGAATTCTTGGAAAGTACTCCCAAGAAGAAAGAACTCGCATTTATATTTGGAGATGCACTAAGAGGAACTTTCCCAATTAATTGTTGAGTTCTTGAATTGTTGGAAGATTCTTGGAAACGATTCTCTAGGAAAACAGGAAGAGTTCATAGAGGAATTTTTGAAGATTTTCATAAAAGAATATATGAATATATAAATTTTTGGAAGATCTTTGGAGGCGTTCTGGGAAAAATCCTCAGAGGACATGCTAAAAAAATATTAGAAAATTTTCAAGAATTATTTTCGGAAAACATCCGGAAAAATTTCTGAAGGGGTCCTCGCTGAAATGCTTGGTGGAACTTCAAAAGAGACATTTCTAGAGAAGACTTCATATTAACTCCAAAACATTCTTCAGACATTACAAAAAATGACCTCTGGAATTCCATCCAGGAGAAATATGTGAAAAGAATTCTGTTAAAATCATTAGATGATTTTCTGAAAAATCTTTAAGAACAACATTCATATTTTTTTAAAGCAGTTGTTAAAGGAAATTTTTGAAGAAACTTTGGATGAATTCACGAAAGGATTTCTAGTGGAATCGTTGGAAAATTTCAAATATAATTCTTGGAATGGCTTGACAGGAATCTCAACAATTTCAAAAAAATCCTTGGAGGATGACTTTAAAAAATTCTCTGAGAAATTTATAGGGTAAAATTTGTTAAAGGAGTTTCCAGAGGAACTCTTGGAAGATTTTTAAGAAGATTATTTTTGCATGAACCTAAAGAAGCTTTCTGGACGTAATTATAGCAATATTGTTTGAGATGTTCTTAGAGAAATCGTCAGAAGACTTGCTAGAAAAAAATCAAGAAAATGTTTCGTAAAAAAATCCTGGTTTCAATCTTGGAATAACTTCTAGAGGAGTTCTGAAAAAAAATTCAGAGGAGCTGGAGAAAAAAAAAACATTGGAAAATTTTCGAGACGAAGCTTCGTGGAAGTTCCAAAACATTATAGAAATGACTGAAAAAAATACAAGAAATGTCATCTAAGGAATGCCAGGAGAAATGTTAGAAAATATTCTGCTTAAAACTTCAGACGATTTTCTTAAAAATCTTAAGTACAAATGTTCATGGATTTTTTGAAAAAAAAAGTCTTGGAGGAGTTTATAAAAACCTTCAGAAAAAAATCATGGCTACATTTTTAAAGTAGTTTCAGGGGATTTTTAAATGGATTTCTATTGGAGTCATTGGATAACTCAAATTGAATTCCTGGGAGGATTTCAAAGGACTGGAAACCATTTCGGGAGTAAAGCTTGAAAGAACTTTTTCAATGCATCAATGAAGAGTTCCTTGAAATAAATCTCGGAAAAAATTCTAGAGGAAACATTTTTGAAGGAGTTTCTAGAGGAACCTTTGGAAAATTTCCTAAAAAAATGTAGCCATCGGAGAAACTTTAGAAGAAATGATCCTCGGAGAAAGCCATTAAAGAGACATCAGAGTACCTTTTTGATTAACCTTTAAAAACATTTCATTGCGCATCTTTAGAAAAATTTTCGAAGTCATTTTGAAGATTCTTATGACGAAATCCATGGATGAGCTGTTGTGCACATGTTTAGTGAATTCGTATAATATATCTCCTAAGTAGACCTGTGCGCCGACTTTATTTTGCTCGGCGGCGGCGTGAGGGCCATTTTTGGCCGGCGGCGGCGGCGTCATCGGCGTCACGCCGGTGGCAGCTTTCGGCGGCGGCGGCGGCGGCGTGAATCGGCGTGACCAAAATTTGACCGTAATGTCAACATTGCATTGGCGAAACGAAGAAGTTGTCTTTACGCTGTAGAACTTGTAGTCCAGTCTTTGCTTTTTCATAACCATTGATGACATGAATTATTATTATGTCAGTACAAAGGATGAAGTATTTGACCAAAAAGATCTAATTTTCATTAGTTTCAAACAGATGTTTTTTCTTCAGTTCATTTGTCAAATATTTGAGCCTGTGTACTTATAACCTTACGTTTGAATGAACACCTTTTTATTCCTGTTCGGGTCCGTCACTGTGGCCAGTAATTAGACCTATACCCGTATCCGTATTAGTGCATGTTGCATTACTCCATTGCACATTAAGGGCAAAAATATAGTTTTGCTACAGTTTTCGTTTTATTTTCTTAGAACCTTGGTTTTGGGAATAATCTCCAAAAGAATTCCAGAAGGAGCCTGGAGGAATCCAAGAAGAAACTTCTGGAATAATCCCTGCAAGAACTGCTGTATGAAACCCTTAAGGAACTTTTGCTGGAATCACTCATATGTAGTTCAAGAATTTCTCTTAGAGAGATCCCTGGAAAAACTTATGGAGAATTCCTTAAGAAATTCCTAGAGGATTCCTCAAGAGAATTCCAACAGGAATCCCAGGAGGAATTTCAGACGGAATCCCCAATGAAATTTTAGGAGTAATCCCGGAAGGAGTACCAGGAGGAATGCTCGTAGGAATTCCATGAGGGAGCCCTGAAAGAAGTCCAAATGAAATTCCCGCAGAATTTGCACAAGGAAATCCCAAAAGAATTCCAGCACGAGTTCCAAGCAAATTCCAGCAGTAATCTCCAAAGAAATCCCAACAGGAATTTCAGAAAGAATCCTCGAAAGTATTACAATGGGAATTTCAAAGTGAATTCGAAAGAATCCCCTAAGGATTTCTAGGAGGAATCAACGAAAAATATCAAAGAGGAATCTCGGAAAGAATTCCAGGGGAAATCCCTGAGGGATTTCTAGGAGGAATTACCGAAAGAATGCCAAGAGGAATCCTAGAAGGAATTCTAGGAGGAATCCCCGAAGAAATTTGAAGTGAAACCCCAAAAGGAATTCCAGGAGGAAACCTCAAAAGAATTCCAGAAGAAATCTCTGGAAAAAATCAGGAAGAATCCTCGTTGAAGTCCAGGAGGAATCCCTGGAAAAAAGTCCAGCAGGAATCCACGATGGAATTTTAGGAGGAATACTCGAAGGAAATTCAGGAGAAATCCCCGAAGGATTTCCAGAAGGAATGCCAGAAGAAATCCTCGAACGAAGTCCAGGAGGTATACCCGACGGAATTCCAGAAGAAATACCTGCAGAAATTCCAGGGGGAACCCCCTTGAGGAATTCCGGGAGGAATCTCCGAAGGAATCCTCGAACGAGTTTCAAGAGGAGGAATCCCTGAAGAAAACTCCGAAAGAACTCTGTAAGGAATTCCCGCAGGAATTCCAAGAGAAAATCACCAAAGAATACCAGCGCGTATCTCAAAGGAATTCAAGCGGGACACCAAAGAAATTCCAGCAAAAATTCTTAAAATAATTTCAGTGAGGATTTCAAGGAGAATTCAAGAAATAATCCCCAAAGAATTTTGAGGACGAACCAACGAAATATATACAGGAGGCTCGACAGGAGGAATCTTTGCATAAATTCCGGGGGAAAAACTAATAGGACCGAAGTAATTACAAGAGGAATTCCCGAAAGAACTCAGGAAGGAGGAATCCCCGAAGGAATTCTAGGAGGACTCACCGAAAGAATTCCAAAAGGAAACCCCCAAGAAATTCTAGGAGGAATTCCATGAGGAATCTCCGGAGAAATTGGAACGGAAAGCTCCAAAGGATTTCCAAGAGGAAACGCCGAAGAAATTACAGGAGAAATCCCAGAAACAACTCTAGAAGGAATCTCCGAAGGAACTCCAGGAGAAATCCCCGGTGGAATTCAACGAGAAACCCCTGAAAAAAGTCCAAGAGGAATTTCCGAAGGAACTCCAGGAGGAATCTCTGGAGGAATTCTATGAGGAATCCCCGAAGAACTCCAGAAGGAATCTCCAAAGGATTTCAAACCGAAATCCTCGATAGTGGAATTCAAAGAAACAGTACTCAACACGATTTTCTTTTTACTTCCAAATTAATTCCAGGAGGAATCCCAAATGAATTTTAGGAGAAATTATCGAAGGATTTCCATGAGTAAATCCAAAGGAGTTCTGAGAGGAATCATCAAAGAAAATCCAGGAGAAATCCACGACCGAGTATCAAATGAAATCTCTGAAAGAATTTCTGGTGGAATCCATGAAGTAAGTCTAGGACGAATCCTCTACGGAATTCCAGAAAAGATCTCCAAAGGAATTTCAGGAAGATTTCCTGAAGGAACTCTAGCAGAGACCCCCGAAGAAATTGTACGAGGAATCCCCGGAAGAATTCCAAGAAGGAAGTTTAAGTTGTATCTTCGAAGGAATTCCCGAAGGAATTCCAGGAGGAATCCCCAAAGGAAGTCCAGGAGGAATCCCCAAAGGAAGTCCAGGAAGAATCCACGACGGAATATCAGGAGGAATCCTTGAAAAAAATTCAAGAGGAATTCTTCAAGGAAGTCGAGGAGGAAACCCTGAAGGAAATCTAGGAAGAATCCCCGTAGGAATTCCAAGAGGAATCCTCGAAATAATTCCAGGAGAAATTTCCGTATGATTTCTTTGAAGAATCTCCTAATAAATTCCAGGAGGAATGCTCGAAGGAATCCCATGAGGAACCTCTGAAGGAAGTCCAAGAGGAATCCCCAAAGAAATTACAGGATAAATCGCTGCAGGAATGCCAGGGGGAATCCCCGAAAGAATTCCGGTAACAATCTCCGAACGATTTCCAGGTGGAATTCTTGAAGAATTTTCAGCGGAATCTCCCGAGGGAATGTTTCTGGGTAGAGGGATCCCTGCAAGATTTCCAGGAGGAATCTCCGACAGATTGTCAGGAGGAGTCCCCAAAAGAATTCCTGGAGGAATTCCAGAAGCAAATGCTTGAGGAATTCTTGTAGAATCTCCATAAGAGATCCCACAATAATATCCTGGAGATACGCCTGATTATGTTCCTAAGGAAATTTCCGAAGGAACTTTAACAAGATTCCCTGAAAGAACTCTTGTAGGAAATCTCTGATTTTACTCCTGGAGCATCCGTGAGTCCACCTGGAAAATCTCAGAAAGAACCCCAAGAGCGATACCTTGAAGAACTCATGGATGAATCCCTAAATGAACTTCTCCAAGAAAACCCTTTGGATAGAATGGAGAATTCTTAAAAGGAACGCTTATACTAATTTTTTAATGGATTTCTGTAGGAATCCATGAACAAACTTCTAGTGGAATCCTTAGATCCTCCTCAGAAGGAACTCCTGGATCTCTCGGAAGGAACTCCTGGAGAAATTTCTGAACTTCTGAAGGAATCCCTGAAGAAATTCAGGAGGAACCTCTGAAGAAACATCTGCATGAATCCCGGTAACTCCTAGAGGAATCTATGAAGGAACTCTTGGACTTATTTCTGTAAGAACTCCTGTATGAATTTCTAAAAGAACGATATAAAATAGCTGTATTCAAATTTTGTCAAGACTAGAAAAGCCATTTCAAAGTTAAATTCTATCGCATTCGAATCCAAAAATCGTTAACTGCTGTGAGAGAAAACTCAATCTGTTCGACAGAACAACAATGAACGAAAAATCGGCAAGAATTGAGTCCCTGAGGAAGATACCAAATGTAACCGAAACGTCAGACAAGATTAAATAGCTGAATTTGAAATTTGTCAAGACTGGAAAAGCCATTACAAAGTCAAAGGAACTTCAGATGAAATCCCTGCAGGAACTCCTATACTAATTTCTAGGACGGTTTGTTATAATTCCTGAAAGAACTTCTAACGGACTCTTGATGGATCTCCAGGAGGCATCTATGAATCCTCCTGAAGGAATCTCTGAAGGGACTTCTGAAAGAATACCCAAGCGAACTCCTGTTGAAATAGCTCAGAGAACCTCTGAAGGAATTCCTAATGAACTCCTGAAGGAACTCCTGAAGAGGTTACCGAAGGAACTTCTGGATTATTCCTTGTAAGGAACATCTGTAGGACTATCTGAAGAAACTACTGGACTATTTCCTGAAGGAGCTTCTGAATGAATTTCTGAAGGAATTTCAGAAAATATCCGTGGAGAAACTCTCTAACTTATCTCTGAACGACCACCTATGGGAACACCTGATGAATCTTCTGGATGAATCTCGGATGTATTTCTAGGAGGCATCCTTGAATCCTCCTGAAACAAAATTTGAAGGTTACTTTTGTCGAGATCTCCCTGAGAGGTCTTCTGAAAAAAAAAAGGCATGTTGAAACTCCTAGAGGCATCCCTGAATCTCTGAAGGAACTACTGGAGACATCTTTGAAGAAACTGCTGAAGAGATCTCTAAAGGAACTTCTGAAGAATTCTTTGATTGGAATTTTAGAGGAATCCTTGAAAGAAAATTAGTATTTTATCTCAACTTTATTTAAACAAAATTTTGTTCGTGCACTGATCACCGGCGTGAAAAATGAAAACCGGCGGCGTGACAAACATCGGCGTATGGCGCGCCGCCGATACCGCGGTCGGCGTCGGCGTGGGGCAAAAAGTACCAGCGGCGGCGGCGTGGCGCGGCGGCGCACAGGTCTACTCCTAAGCAGGGAAGCCAGATGATTTTTTGAAAAACCTGTATCACTTTTTTCGAAAATCTGTATCTCATATAAAGATTAGGAGAAAATTCTGTATCCGATACAAAAATAAAATGGCCCCTCTATCTAAAAAACCTGCATTTCATATAAAACAAAAACTGTATGGAAGCTCAAAAATCTGTATAATACAGATTAATCTGTATATATGGCATCCTTGCTCCTAACAAATAAACAAAAAAAAAGGTTCAAAATTCTCAACATAAATTTGTATGACGATTTTTTTGTCAAATTCTCGAAAGTTATTTTATAGTTTTAAGAATTGTTCATGCATAGTAAATGAAACTAAGATTTTCTAGGATCTAAAGGGACTTAGATGAGGGATGACAAGAAAGAGAGATACATGTCAATGCCAGAAAGAAAACTTCGTTGCCAGTAAGCCATTTCCAAAAGATTTGAGGTACATATTTCTAATCAAATTCCTTATAATCCTTCGATATAATCTTGAAAAACTACTTATTGGATGGATGGAGTATATAACGAAAGGCATCTTTAGAATCATGCCGATTTTTTGAGGAATTTTTGATCCTCCTCCACAGAAACTTTTAAAAAATCATTGGAGAAATTTCTAAAGAATTTTCCGGAAGAACTTATAAGATTTTTCTAGCGTAATTGTTGAAAGGGCTCTCGCATATTCAAAGTATTATAAGATGAAATCCTTTAGGGAATATTTTGAAACATTTCTTGAGCGTTCCTCCAACGTATCTAGAAAAAATGAGCAAAAAATCATAGTTTCCCAAGAAATTTATTAAGTCGACTGGGAGATTGTCGCAGAAACTCTAAAAAAAGTAGTAAAAAAATAAAAAAAATGGATGAATACCTGATCTTTTTTCTGAGTTATATCTTTAGCAAACTTTGGATACATTTCTGAAGGTGTCCTTTTTGAAATTTGAGAACAAAGTTAATGATCCGGAAGGATCTGTTAAAGCTTTTGGAGGATTTTTTATAGTGGTGCAACTACGCCAAGTTTGCTGATTTTTTTTACGAATTTCATGGCAAAACTTCTCAAGAATTCCAGGAGAAATCTTAGAAATCTGGATAGCTTTTCGCTGGAAGCTTATTCAGCATTCTAGGAATCTATAATGAAGAATGTGCTGTAGACTCAAATGTAACCTATACAATTTGAAAGTTCAATTACATGGAAATGACTGACAATACAAGCCCATCACCAACTAATAGCACCAAAGCGAGCAGTGCATCTCGGCTGTAAGAAGTTGAAGCTCCAACTGACCAGTTAATTCATCTGCCTACTCGCTAAGCCACCACCACTCAGTCATAATTTCTTGTAACTATCTCCTGCAATCAGTGTAACTACACTGGAAACTCAAACCGATAACTATACCACATTATACCCAAGTAACTTTGCAAATTCATTACCCACCTTCCATAAGCGCCTCACCGTCGTCGCTGGGGTCGTTCATAATCCCGTCCAAACTTCAACCCATCAACGCCACTTACCTGCACTTCCCTTCTACACCCCATCACCCTGGCCATGCTTCCTCGCAACCCCATCCAGCTTAATCCATTGTTTATGGCAACACTTTTGCACTCTGACAGAGACGACTCCACTCCACGCTCCAACCTGCACCGAGCAGAGCATAGTACCAACCAACCAAACAGACAGACAGTATAACAGGTACCGAGGGTACACCCAAGCGGGTACACACCTAAGGTAACGAAACAACTCGTTGTAACAAATGAAACGACATGATTAAATTAGATCTGAGCTGCGCTCATATTTCCCGAGTTTTCCACCGACAACGACGAACGGCGACGACGGTGGTGCCAGTAACCGAGGCGCAAACTTTCCCTGACCCTTGGAGTGAGCATCCGACCCGGACGCGACGAGGACGGTGCGGTAGAACCAACTCAGGTCGAGCGAGGGTATGCGAGGCAGTAGTTTTTCAAATTTCCTTTCAACTCGATTTAAGTGTGCGAATCATTTACGACGCTGTGCTATTGCTGCAGCACGGCTAAACGTTATCGCCACTTTGGGGTCCTCTTTCCGAGGTGAAGGAAGTACGACGACCACCGCACCGTTCGCAAGCAAGACGACACGTAAACGGGTTTTAGTTGCAATTTTCCTCCGTTTCCGTGTAATCGTTCCGATCCAGGAAGATTTCCAAGGGGTTGATGGGAGGAAACGTAGTTTGGGTGTGATTATCTTGTGTTTTACCTTTAGCCGACCGACCAACCAGTCGCCGGAATGAAACCCCAAACTAACCGGAAACAGGGGGACCCCCAAGATGAAGAGAGGTTTTGCGGCTTTTTTCCGGGCGAGACGATCGAGGTTACACGGCCGGATTTTCTCCGGCGAAAAAGTTTTCCAGCATTCTTGTAGTTTGCAAAGTTGTGAGGGCTGTTTTCGGTTAATAGTCGGTGCCGGCTACGTGGTCGTTTTTGTTTGAAACAAGTTAGGCTAATATGGTTTTAATTTAAGTTTAAAATGTGCCTGAAGGTTGAGAATTGTCTTTATCAAGAAGAGGACCATATTGCTAGTTACCCTTAAACAAATTCCACAAACATATTTTTGTCCTAAGCACTGGACCACGTCTAAGCCTTTCGAGCTTCTAGTGAGAAGCGTTTGGAGCTTCTAGTGAGAAGCCTTTGGTGCATCCAGTGAGAAGCCTCTCGAGCTTCCAGTGAGAAACCTTTGGAGCTTCCAGTGAGAAGCCTTTTTTTGTTTATATTAACGTGTATTTTAACTTAAATGCTAATTCTACATTAAAGTGAGAAGCCTTTCGAGCTTCCAGTGAGAAGCCTGCTTCCAGTGAGAAGCCTTTCGAGCTTCCAGTAAGAAGCCTTTCGAGCTTCCAGTGAGAAGGCTTTCGAGCTTCTAGTGAGAAGCCTTTGGAGCTTCCAGTGAGAAGCCTTTCGAGCTTCCAGTGAGGAGCCTGTGGTAGCCGAATCTAGCCTCAAACACGGAAAACTGGCGTCTTCGATCCTGGTAAATAATCGAAGCTCAAATTTTCAAAGGCGTCTTTCCGCCACAAAAGTCGTTAGTAAAACTTACAAGCATGGACGAGATTTGAACCACCAATCCTGCCATCGTGAATTTTCAGTCGCCTTTACCAATGAGGCTATCACAGCACTTATTCATTCTTAATCTGAAATGTATCCGATTCTTATCTATTCTATATCCAATACAATTCCGATCTAGATCCAATGCACAACCAATCTGAATTCATCCCAAATCCAAAATCGCATCGAAACATCATTTCAAAACGAATTGAAATCCGATCCAGATCAAATATTGACTTTAATCAATCAAATTACATGGTCCCATTCAGTTCCAATATTAAATTTATCCAGATATCATCAAAATCTTTATGAGATCCAATAAAAATTCATTTCAAAACCAACATTCATACTGCCAAATCTAGCTGGCTGTGATGCGTGCTATGTCTGTTATCTGTGGTCAATTCAAATTCAATTTCAAATTCTAATCCAGGGTCTTATCTAGATGCAATCCAAATCCAATCAAAACCAATTCAAATCCAGTCCAAGTCCAATCCAAATCTAATCCAAATCCAATCCAAATATAATCTAATCCAAATCTTAATCCAATCCAATTCAAATCCAATCCAAGTCCAATCCAAATCTAATCAAATCTAATCCAAATCCAATCCAAATCTAAATCCTATCCAATTCCATTCCAAAATCCAATCCAAAATTCAATCTAAATTCAATTTAAGTTAATCCAAATATTATCCAAATACAACACAACCAATCCAAATCCTTTACAAATTTAATCCAATCCAAATCTAAATGCAATCCAAATCTGATCCAATTCCAATCTAAAATCCAATCCAAATCCAAATCCAATCAAAATCCATCCTAAATCCAATCCAAATCTAATACAATTCAAATCCAATCCAATACAAATCCAATTCAATACTAATCCAATCCAAATCTTATTCAATCCAAATCTAAATCCAATCCAATTCCAATCCAAATTCTAATCCAAATCCATTTCAAATCCAAATCCAATCCAAATCCAAACCAAATCCAATCCAAATCTAATCCCGCTTAAAACAATTTAGATGCAATCCAAATCCAGTCGAAAACAAATTCAAATTTGAATCTAATCAAAATCCAATCCAAACCCAGTCAGCACATATTCATTCTTAATCTGAACTGTATCCGATTCTTATCTATTCTATATCCAATACAATCCAAATCCAATCAAAATCCAATCCAAATCCAAATCCAATCCAGATCCAATCCAAATCCAATCTTAATCCAATCAAAATCCAATCCATATCCAAATCCAATCCAAATCCAAATCTTAATCCAATCCAAATCCAAATCTAATCCAAATCAAATCCAATTCCAATCAAAATCTAACCCAATCCAAACCAAATCCAATCCAAAATTCAATGCAAATTCAACTCAAAACCAATAAAAATACATTCCAAATTCAATCAAATCCATATCGAAATAAATCCAATCCAAATCAAATCCACTTCCCATCCAAATTCAATCCAAATCCAATCAAAATCCAAATCCAAACCAAATCCAATCCAAATCCAATCCAGATCTTATCTAGATGCAATCCAAATCCAAATCCAATCCAAATCAAATCCAATTCCAATCAAAATCCAATCAAATCCAAGTCCAATCCAAACCAAATCCAATCAAAATCAAATCAAATGCAATCCAAATCCATATCCAAATACAATCCAAATTCAATCCAATTCCAATCAAAATCCACTTTTGTGGCGGAAAGACGCCTTTGAAAATTTGAGCTTCGATTATTTACCTGGATCGAAGACGCCAGTTTTCCGTGTTTGAGGCTAGATTCGGCTACCACAGAGTCTTTCGAGCTTCCAGTGAGAAGCCTTTCGAGCTTCCAGTGAGAGGCTTTTCGAGCTTCCAGTGAGCAGCCTTTCGAGCTTCCAGCGAGAATTCTATCGATCTTCCAGTAACCTCTCGAGCTCCCTGCTGAAACCTTTCATGTTTACACCAAGATGTCTTTCGAGTTTTGTAGATTCCATGCATGACTCAATCAAACTTTATGGTCTCAACTTTCTACCAAGAACATTTGCTTCCCATTTGACAAAATGTCGAAACCAATAAATTACTCGATCCAACCAATCTCCATAAACCACCCCAGTGATTTAAAATAATAAACCAATCCACTCGGTCCTCAATCGTAAGTGGTACAACAGTTGTATCGACACTTTCTGAAACGCCACCCAAAGCTAGTGAAATAAAATTATTTATTGAAAAGTCTTTGCCAGCTCATAAATTTGATTTCTCACTCCGCTGCTTAACAGTCTGTGCTGTGTGCGAAGTGGTCTCTCGCTCTCATACTCAGTTGCATAAAAGGAAAAAACTCGGAAAATTATCTCGTAAAAATTGATTTCCGACCGCACATACAAGTGGCAATAAAAGTATGCTCCTAACACATCCTTTTCTTTTGCTCCATATCGTTGGTTGGCAACTCGAAGGCTTCCCTCCAGGCTGGGGAGCAGCAGCAATGGCTCTACAATTGCGAATTCAAGGAAAGTGAATCCCCGAGCAGCAAGCATGATGGAGCTGCTCTATTCCGGGCATTTGTCGTCCTCGCAAATGTGCAATAAGATATGCAAAAAAAATTATTCTATAAAATAAAATAAGAAACTATATGCGAATATGATATGCCACACGACTGCACAGCACAGTCACACACATGAGAGAGCGCGTGGAAAGTTCTGTGTTGCGTCCCGCCGGCACTTGTTGAAATCCGTTCCGGACCACCACGAGAGAACGTCGACGATGACGACGAAGCCAGTAAAAAGCGTAGAGGAAGGCGAAAACTTGTTACTTCTTGCACTACCAGAGTGCCATCCGGACGCTCGAAAAAAAAAAATCAAATAGTTACAATTATTTCACACATTATCATATATAGTTTCGCATAAAAAATAACAACATTCAGTGTTGTGGTGGTGGACGGCAATGGAGCAAAACCATCGACAACAATGCAATAACGTCGACCCGTCCATCGAGTGAGAAAAAAAAAACTCGAACAAGAAGCATTCGTATTCATGGTCTCTCACAGCGCGACATCATGCAGTGTTATGCGAATTTTGGAAAATTTCTACACAGTTTGTGGAAGAGGATAAAAAAGGGGTTTCCGACTGGCGGCCGTCAGCATTGCTCTTTTGAATGAAATCAGTTGAGCGAGGGGAAAACCAACAACATCTAAGCGGATTTTGTATTGTTCTCGGTGATTCAATCGACTGGCTGACAGGAACTTTTATGCCCAATCATAATCCGCTTTCCTATCCTCGCCCAAACTCGATAATCTTCTTAGAATTCTTCTGAAGAAAATTTGAACGCAACATGTTCGAACGGATGCAGAAAGAATAAGAAGGTTGAAAAGCTTCTCATTATAATATCAGAAACGCTCTGCTCACTAGAAGCTCTGGAAAGCTTCTCGCTAGAAGGTCCGGAATACTTCTGTCAAGAAGCTCTGGAAGGATTCTCCCAGGAAGCTCTGGAAAGCTTCTCCTTGGAAGTTCTGGAAGGCTTCTCCCTGGAAGCTCTGGAAGGCTTCTCCCTGGAAGCTCTGGAAGGCTTCTCCCTGGAAGCTCTGGAAGGCTTCTCCCTGGAAGCTCTGGAAGGCTTCTCCCTGGAAGCTCTGGAAGGCTTCTCCCTGGAAGCTCTGGAAGGCTTCTCCCTGGAAGCTCTGGAAGGCTTCTCCCTGGAAGCTCTGGAAGGCTTCTCCCTGGAAGCTCTGGAAGGCTTCTCCCTGGAAGCTCTGGAAGGCTTCTCCCTGGAAGCTCTGGAAGGCTTCTCCCTGGAAGCTCTGGAAGGCTTCTCCCTGGAAGCTCTGGAAGGCTTCTCCCTGGAAGCTCTGGAAGGCTTCTCCCTGGAAGCTCTGGAAGGCTTCTCCCTGGAAGCTCTGGAAGGCTTCTCCCTGGAAGCTCTGGAAGGCTTCTCCCTGGAAGCTCTGGAAGGCTTCTCCCTGGAAGCTCTGGAAGGCTTCTCCCTGGAAGCTCTGGAAGGCTTCTCCCTGGATCTCTGGAAGGCTTCTCCCTGGAAGCTCTGGAAGGCTTCTCCCTGGAAGCTCTGGAAGGCTTCTCCCTGGAAGCTCTGGAAGGCTTCTCCCTGGAAGCTCTGGAAGGCTTCTCCCTGGAAGCTCTGGAAGGCTTCTCCCTGGAAGCTCTGGAAGGCTTCTCCCTGGAAGCTCCGGAAGGCTTCTCCCTGGAAGCTCTGGAAGGCTTCTCCCTGGAAGCTCTGGAAGGCTTCTCCCTGGAAGCTCTGGAAGGCTTCTCTCTGGAAGCTCTGGAAGGCTTCTCCCTGGAAGCTCTGGAAGGCTTCTCCCTGGAAGCTCTGGAAGGCTTCTCCCTTGAATCTCTGGAAGGCTTCTCCCTGGAAGCTCTGGAAGGCTTCTCCCTGGAAGCTCTGGAAGGCTTCTCCCTGGAAGCTCTGGAAGGCTTCTCCCTGGAAGCTCTGGAAGGCTTCTCCCTGGAAGCTCTGGAAGGCTTCTCCCTGGAAGCTCTGGAAGGCTTCTCCCTGGAAGCTCTGGAAGGCTTCTCCCTGGAAGCTCTGGAAGGCTTCTCCCTGGAAGCTCTGGAAGGCTTCTCCCTGGAAGCTCTGGAAGGCTTCTCCCTCAGGGTTGTTAACGTTAATCAACGATTAACGCCGTTTCGTTAATTCGTTAACGTTAACTTTAACGTTCAACGATTTTTCCGTTGATTTTTCAGCATCGTTGATCAACGTTAACGTTAACGCTGAGCGTTGATTTAACGTTAACGACTCCGTTAATCTTACGTTAATTGATATTCTCAGATTGATTCTGAATTGTATATTTGAGTGGGCCAACTTGGGGTCAACTCAATACTTTCGGTCCTTTTCATCGTCCAAAATGACTAATTTTGATCGATCAAGAGTATCCATGTTACTGGATAACATTCAGCGACCAACTTTGAAGATTTTCCAATGAAATTTAGGCAAAAGCTTTGGAAGACATTTTTTGTGTTTTTTTTTTATTTGAACTAGTGATTCAAGTGAAAAAGTTCTACTAACTACATTCCTACTATTTTCTAAATTTTGGAAACTTCTATATAATTTTGCAGCACGGCTGATTCTTTATATATAAAAATGCAGTGGCATACGTGGGACTGCGCATAACTTACGGATGGAAAGTCCGATTTGGGTCGTCTTTGTTTTGTACTGTTAGTTTTCACCCAAAGAAGGTTTATGAAAAAACATGGAGAAGTTGATATTTTTTCAAAATCGGTTTTTCATGCTTTTTGATTAGGAACTTGAGCCTCGAACGTAAAAAATGTAGGCAAGATAACGTTTGCTGGAACAACTAGAAGTGGTGTAATCCATGGCAATGCAATGGAATGGTCCACTGCACGAATTTATTCTAGCCTGCTTACTCTCACGCGAAATTTGACGTTTGAGCGGTGTCGGCACCGCTCAAACGTCAAATTTCGCGTGAGAGTAAGCAGGCCAGCATAAATTCGTGCAGTGGACCATATATTTTGAATCTTTTATATGGTTTTCCATTTCCACATTTTTTTTAATTTCTTGTTATTTTATGAACAACGTCAAATTATGCATTAATTTTGGCCATACATTCGCTTTCATGCCCCATTGGCTAACCAAATATTATATGTGGCAACTCTTTAAGCGACATATTGGAACTTTGCCTAGTGCGCGAAGAGTTCTTAGTCCACTAATATTGGCGCTTTTTCATGGGTGACGGCATTACAGCGAGCATGGCCATTTTAAACGCATAAGTAGAAAAGTGTCCGATAGAACAACTAGAATGAATTAAACGTCCAGTAAAAGTACGAAATAGGGCACTGCATTGTTATGATTTTGTATGGGATTTTGACGTTTCTTGGCCTTGTTGTTTACAAAATTTCTGTAAGAGTGAAAGAGAGGGAGAGAGTTTCATGCAGTGCCCTATGGATTGATTCAAAATATGTAGCCCTGTGTTAGTCGCGCGTTATGCCACCACCATCAGTATCACACTTGATGTGGGCTTTTTTCAACATGTTGTACAAAATACAACAGCGCGACTATCGAAGGGTTAAAAAGCACCACTTAAATCTTTTGCTGCAGAGTAACTTTTTCCTTTAAGCCACCACAATCACAGCTGACCAGTGGACGATGATACATTAGAGTACCTTTGGCCTTACTACTTACATGAACTTAAATTATTCCTCACGCTTGGGGTTGAGTTGTTACAGGGCTGCTGTCGACCAAAGAGATTCAATCGATGGATGATTTACTCTTCTTCTTGCTGTTCTTTATTCCGGAGTCCAATGAATTATGCACAAAACGTATCTTTCGAATTCACTTAAGAAACGAGCTGACTAAATGTGACCAAAATGTGAAAAAGATTACTTGAAACTCATGGGAAAATTTTTGACATATGCGTGGCTACTATGATCAACTCAATAGGCACTTCAGGTGAGTCATGTTTTTCAGATCATTCAGTACTTCACATGAAGTAACGCTAGAATTAACGGTATTCGTTGACGTTAATTCAACGCATTCCGTTGACATTAACGTTAATTGCCATAAAAATCAACGCAACGTCGTTGACGTTGATATGGGTGAAAATTAACGTTAACGGCGTTAATCGTTGATTAACGTTAACAACCCTGTTCTCCCTGGAAGCTCTGGAAGGCTTCTCCCTGGAAGCTCTGGAAGGCTTCTCCCTGGAAGCTCTGGAAGGCTTCTCCTTGGAAGATCTGGAAGGCTTCTCCCTGGAAGATCTGGAAGGCTTCTCCCTGGAAGCTCTGGAAGGCTTCTCCCTGGAAGCTCTGGAAGGCTTCTCCCTGGAAGCTCTGGAAGGCTTCTCCCTGGAAGCTCTGGAAGGCTTCTCCCTGGAAGCTCTGGAAGGCTTCTCCCTGGAAGCTCTGGAAGGCTTCTCCCTGGAAGCTCTGGAAGGCTTCTCCCTGGAAGCTCTGGAAGGCTTCTCCCTGGAAGCTCTGGAAGGCTTCTCCCTGGAAGCTCTGGAAGGCTTCTCCCTGGAAGCTCTGGAAGGCTTCTCCCTGGAAGCTCTGGAAGGCTTCTCCCTGGAAGCTCTGGAAGGCTTCTCCCTGGAAGCTCTGGAAGGCTTCTCCCTGGAAGCTCTGGAAGGCTTCTCCCTGGAAGCTCTGGAAGGCTTCTCCCTGGAAGCTCTGGAAGGCTTCTCCCTGGAAGCTCTGGAAGGCTTCTCCCTGGAAGCTCTGGAAGGCTTCACCCTGGAAGCTCTGGAAGGCTTCTCCCTGGAACCTCTGGAAGGCTTCTCCCTGGAAGCTCTGGAAGGCTTCTCCCTGGAAGCTCTGGAAGGCTTCTCCCTGGAAGCTCTGGAAGGCTTCTCCCTGGAAGCTCTGGAAGGCTTCTCCCTGGAAGCTCTGGAAGGCTTCTCCCTGGAAGCTCTGGAAGGCTTCTCCCTGGAAGCTCTGGAAGGCTTCTCCCTGGAAGCTCTGGAAGGCTTCTCCCTGGAAGCTCTGGAAGGCTTCTCCCTGGAAGCTCTGGAAGGCTTCTCCCTGGAAGCTCTGGAAGGCTTCTCCCTGGAAGCTCTGGAAGGCTTCTCCCTGGAAGCTCTGGAAGGCTTCTCCCTGGAAGCTCTGGAAGGCTTCTCCCTGGAAGCTCTGGAAGGCTTCTCCCTGGAAGCTCTGGAAGGCTTCTCCCTGGAAGCTCTGGAAGGCTTCTCCCTGGAAGCTCTGGAAGGCTTCTCCCTGGAAGCTCTGGAAGGCTTCTCCCTGGAAGCTCTGGAAGGCTTCTCCCTGGAAGCTCTGGAAGGCTTCTCCCTGGAAGCTCTGGAAGGCTTCTCCCTGGAAGCTCTGGAAGGCTTCTCCCTGGAAGCTCTGGAAGGCTTCTCCCTGGAAGCTCTGGAAGGCTTCTCCCTGGAAGCTCTGGAAGGCTTCTCCCTGGAAGCTCTGGAAGGCTTCTCCCTGGAAGCTCTGGAAGGCTTCTCCCTGGAAGCTCTGGAAGGCTTCTCGCTGGAAGCTCTGGAAGGCTTCTCCCTGGAAGCTCTGGAAGGCTTCTCCCTGGAAGCTCTGGAAGGCTTCTCCCTGGAAGCTCTGGAAGGCTTCTCCCTGGAAGCTCTGGAAGGCTTCTCCCTGGAAGCTCTGGAAGGCTTCTCGCTGGAAGCTCTGGAAGGCTTCTCCCTGGAAGCTCTGGAAGGCTTCTCCCTGGAAGCTCTGGAAGGCTTCTCCCTGGAAGCTCTGGAAGGCTTCTCCCTGGAAGCTCTGGAAGGCTTCTCCCTGGAAGCTCTGGAAGGCTTCTCCCTGGAAGCTCTGGAAGGCTTCTCCCTGGAAGCTCTGGAAGGCTTCTCCCTGGAAGCTCTGGAAGGCTTCTCCCTGGAAGCTCTGGAAGGCTTCTCCCTGGAAGCTCTGGAAGGCTTCTCCCTGGAAGCTCTGGAAGGCTTCTCCCTGGAAGCTCTGGAAGGCTTCTCCCTGGAAGCTCTGGAAGGCTTCTCCCTGGAAGCTCTGGAAGGCTTCTCCCTGGAAGCTCTGGAAGGCTTCTCCCTGGAAGCTCTGGAAGGCTTCTCCCTGGAAGCTCTGGAAGGCTTCTCCCTGGAAGCTCTGGAAGGCTTCTCCCTGGAAGCTCTGGAAGGCTTCTCCCTGGAAGCTCTGGAAGGCTTCTCCCTGGAAGCTCTGGAAGGCTTCTCCCTGGAAGCTCTGGAAGGCTTCTCCCTGGAAGCTCTGGAAGGCTTCTCCCTGGAAGCTCTGGAAGGCTTCTCCCTGGAAGCTCTGGAAGGCTTCTCCCTGGAAGCTCTGGAAGGCTTCTCCCTGGAAGCTCTGGAAGGCTTCTCCCTGGAAGCTCTGGAAGGCTTCTCCCTGGAAGCTCTGGAAGGCTTCTCCCTGGAAGCTCTGGAAGGCTTCTCCCTGGAAGCTCTGGAAGGCTTCTCCCTGGAAGCTCTGGAAGGCTTCTCCCTGGAAGCTCTGGAAGGCTTCTCCCTGGAAGCTCTGGAAGGCTTCTCACCAGCAACTCAAGAAGGCTTCTCAATAGAACTCCTAGAAGGCTTCTTCCTGTATATAGCAGACAAAAATAACTTCAAAGCGTACTTCTGAGTTCTGTTAACGTACTTGAGTTCTATCAACAGGATTTTAATGAACATCTCATAACATCTTGATGAACTTCTAACAAAAATCTGTACAGCTACTATCACCAGTTTTCGAAGCAGAAGCTTCGAAAGTCATAAGCTTCGGAATCGTTTCCAGAGCAATCGCATTGTTTTATCTATTTTAAGTCCCAGCAACTTTCTCGAATTACTTTGTACACCGACATTTTCTGCTTTGCAGCAGTCTGCACTTTATTGCACTCCAAGATTTCAAGAACTCCCGGTACAACCCACAGGGCGCAATAAAAAAAATCGCTCCTGCGAACGCTTCAATTCACCAACCAGACTAATTCAATCGTCTACTGTACCATCCAACCAACCAACCAACCAACCACTCGACTCGATTCAAACGAAACACCGAACCCGATTACCGAGCTGCTCCCGTCTATCGCATCGTCGCTCGTCGAGAGGAAAAACCAACTCAACATAAATATTTCCCTCCGACGCTCATCGTCAGTTATTATTATTATTCATGGAACAGAAAATTAATTCCTTTGTATCATTCCTCCATTTTTATCCTTTCGACGAGGACGACGAGGACGACTGTTGCTACCTCCTTCCCACTTCCACTACCAACAATCCATCCGCATCCCATAAAAACCATTTGACAGCGGCGAAATCCTATGCGAAAAGACTTTCCATCAAACAAAACGGCGGCACCAGTCAGCCAGCTAGCAGTACAAAACTTCTGTGTCCGTGGAACATTCCCGATTCCCCACCAGCCAGCACCATCCCAATCCCATCGCTCGCTACAACGCCATAACGCAACGGAATGGAGGTAGGATCCCATTCTTTGTTGTTTTTTTTTTGTTGCTGCTGTTGGAGAATCATTTCTTCCTCCCGACTGACTGGCTCTAGAGCTAAGCCCCGAAGAAAATGGCAACCATGGGAGCAGCGGCGCAGCAAGGGGGGGTTTCAATGGGGTACCATAGGATACCATAGCCCTGACAGAAACTCTGAATATTTACGCCTCCCTACATGCTTAATATCATTGAGAGTAGGACATACTTCAAGGATACAGACATTCCTACAAAACATCCAGAGATACCTTCAGGAATTACAGCGTTACAGGGTTCCTTCAAGAATCTTCTAAATATTTGTTTGGAAACTTCTTCAAAGATTCTTCCAAATTATTAAAAAAATTGTTCAGAAATTCTCTTAGGTGTATTCAAGAAAGTTTTTTTAATCCTTATTTCTAAGCAACTGTTCGGATATGTTTTCAAGGATTACGACTTCCTGACATTCTTTTGCGAATTCTTTGAAAAAAAAAACGAAGAATTGATTCACATTTTTCTCAAAAAATTTATTAGATATTTATTCGAAAACTATTCCTTGAATTTGTTTTGAAAATCCATTGGAAACTCCTTCGAAAATTCTTATGGAGGTTATAAAAAAGTCCAAAAATCCTTTAAAAAGTTAATCGAAATATTCATCAGAAATTTCTCCCCGAAGTTTTATGGAAGTTCTTTCATTCATTCCTTACCGGATAATAAAAAAAAATATTCGAACATTTTTTTTCAGAAATTTTCGAATTATTTACCTCAAGAAAGATCAAAAGAAAAAATCGATGAGTTCCTTCCGAATTTTCTCAAGGGATTCCTTTAAAATTCCACCAGAAAATGCCTTTAAAACAGATGTCTTACTTCAGATAATCCTGTATTGATTGCTTCAGAAATTCCTCCAGAAAGGTTTTCAGGAAGTTTTCCGTTTTTTTTTTATAAATTTGTCTAAAGATTCTACTACAAATTTTCTCAAAGTACTCCTTTATTGGTTTTTATAATTTTCATAATTTTAATAAGAACTTGCTCCAGAAATGATTTTGGATTAAACTTGAAATTTTATTCATTGAGTAAATTCTTCAAAGATTGTTTAAAAAAAATTCAAAATTTGTTCAGCAATTCTTCTGGGGGTTTTTCAGAAAATCTTACATAAAACCCTTACAGATTCCTCCAAGCAATTGTTCGGATATGTCTTCAAGGATTACTACTCCCTGGAATTCCTTCACGCATTCTTAAAGAAAATCATCCAAGGATTCATTTACATTTTTGTTTCAAGTATTAAACATCTCCTGGGATTTCTTGAAAAACCCATTCGAGATTCTTTCGGAAATCTTCCAGAGGATTTTAAGAGAATATTCCAAAAAATCTTTCAAAAGATTCTTCGAAGATTTTTCGGAAATTTTTCCACGGATTTTTCTCGAATTTCTTCCAGTCAAAAAATAGAAAATAATTTAAAAAAAAGGCAATTTGAAATTTTCTTTGGAATTTTTTGGATATTTGAACCCTAAAGGAAAAACCGATAAATTTTTGGATGTTTTTATACCCCAAGGGGGGGACCAAGGACATACTATCAATAAATTGCTTCAGAGTTTCCTCAAGAGATTCCTTTTGTATTTCCATAAAAGGGACATCTACACAGATTTTTTTTTCATCTCAGATAATCTTGCAATGATTGCGTCAGAAATTCCTCTTGAAAGGCTTTCACGATGTTTTATGGGCATTTCTTTGGAAAATATTGCAAAGATTCCTCCAGAAATTTTCTCAAAATACTTTGGGAGTTCCTACAGGCCATTTTCGGGAGATTATTCAACACAATATCTTCCATGTGTTTCTTCAGAAGTTCCTACAAGAATTTCTCCGCGATATTTGCAAGCCTTTCCTCTAGATTTTTTTTAGATAGGTTACAATTTTTCCATGGATTCATATGAAAACCCCATTAGAGATTCCCCTAAAATATTGCTTCATTCTCAAGATATTCCTCCAGCAATTTTTTCAAAATGGCTTGCAGGAATTCATCAAGAAAGTTTTCTTGGTCTGCTTTGGAAAAGCCCCTTGAAATTTACTTAGAAATTCTTCGAGGGATTACTTCTTAATATTTTCCATAGGATCCTCAAATGTTTCATTTGAACTTTTTTCTCAGAATTTCTCAAAAAAAAAACATTAAAGTATACTTTTTAAAATCTTCTTAGCATTCGGTTGGAAAATTCTAATGGGTATCTTTCTTAAAATCGTCCATGAATTCTTTAAAAAAAATCTCTAGAAATTGATCCTTTATTTCTTTCATGAATTCCTTAAAAAATTTCAGACATTTTTGCTCCTAAGTTTTTTAATTTTTTTTTTGATTTTTTTTATCAAAATTCCTCTTTCATAAACACAACAGCCGGAAGGTGTAGAAATTCTTCAAAAGTTTCCTTCAGCAATCCTTGCTTTTGGAATTCCTCAATAATACCTTAAAAAATTTCTCTAGGATTTCTCTCTTTTTTCAATGATACTTTTTAAAAACACTCGAGATTCATCTATGCTATGGTATCCACTAGAAACTCCATCTGAGGACTCCTTCAGATATTTTCTAGGGAATTTCTTCAAGATTCCTTTTAAAAGTTTTCCATGGATCCATTCAGATATTCCTAAAGGTATGCTTTCAAAAATACTTCATCTGATTATTCAGAAAACCATTCAGGGATTTAAAAAAAAATAACAGGGATTCTTTCAAGGATTCGTTCAGAAATTTAAGGGATTTATTTAAGAATTTGCCAGACAATCCTGAGAAGATACCGGAAAGATCATTTCCAGGAATGTCTTTATGAATTCTTCCAATGATCCCTTTATGGTGTCTTTTAGTGGTTTCCATAATAATTCTTTCAGGAATTCTTATTGAGACATTCTACGAGGATTTTTTTCTTCAAGATGGTTTCTTTAGAATTTTTTCTTAAATTTTGTCAGATATTCATCCATGAATTTTTTCAAGAATGAATCCGAAAATTCCTTCGGGAACTCGAATAAAGACTTTTTGAGATATTGCTTCGGAAACCCATTGAAAGATACCAAATTCTACAGGAGTCCTTCCAGGGATATCATCAAGAATTTCATCTGGAATTTCTCCAGAAGCTCCTCCTGGAATACCCCCAAGATTGCAGGAGTGCCATCTGACATTGTTCAAGGATTTCCACTACACAGTGCCGTCATGATAAAATTAGAGCTGGTTACCCAAGGTTTCTAAATTTCGCCGCCTCAATACTGGCACGCCCTGACGGAAATGAAAATAAACCTCCTGAACGAAAATTGAGAGGAAAGGGATACTCGAGAAGAAATGAAAAAAGTTTTGCTTCTCTCGTACACTAAGTGTACTGGAAAAGCTATATGTTCACTCAAAAAACGTTTTTTTCGAAAAAGAGGCTCTGAGGATCAAGTCGCATACACCAATCAACTCAGTTCGACGAAATGAAATGATGTCTGTATGTGGGTATGTATGTCTGTGCGCAAAATAATCACTCACTTTTAAGGCACTTCCCTTTGGCCGATTTTTCGGATTATAGCTTGAATCGAACCGGAATTTTACCGCATTGTTTGCTGTTAAAAAGGGTCCGGATTGGTCAAGGCATTCCGGAGTTATGGATATTTCAGTGATTCGGACCAGCACCGGTAGTGCTGGCCGTATATAAAACTGAACCTAGCCCCATCATGCGATGCATAAAACTGCGGCGATTTTTGTAACCCTTAGCATGGTTGAAGAATTTTGTGTGGAAATCAACACAGGCGACCAGTAGTTCCACGGTGTCTGCCCAAAATTCAATATGGCAGCCAAACTTTCAAGATGGCGGCACCAAATTCAAGAAGGCGGCTGTTTAATAGACTTTTAG
Organism: Aedes albopictus; assembly: GCF_035046485.1. Lineage (NCBI taxonomy): Eukaryota > Metazoa > Arthropoda > Insecta > Diptera > Culicidae > Aedes > Aedes albopictus. The sequence continues at coordinate 461,351,894 of NC_085137.1, forward strand.
GCTTTTAAAGCATGCAATATGGGTATATTTGATATGGGGAAGATGTCTGGACTCCGAAAAATGGCGACTGAAATAACCAAGATGGTGGTTTAAAATCCAAGATGGCAGCTTCAAATTTAAGATGGCGGCTGTTCAATGGAGATTTAGGCTCTAAAACCATGCAATATGGGTATATTTGGTATAGGGAAGATAGCCTGAATAAAAAAAGACCAGAATATCCAAGATGGTTGCTCTAAATTTAAGGTGGTGGCTGCTTAAAGGGGTTTCAGGCTCTAAAACCATGGAAAATTGGTATATTTGGGATGAGAAAGACATCTGGAGTACAAAAATGGCGATCAGAATATCCAAGATGGCGATCTAAAATTGAGAATGGCCGCTGTTTAATGGATTTTTAGGGACTAAAACAATGCAATATTGGTATATTTGGTTTGGAGAAGATGTCCGGAGTCCAAAAATGGCTACCAGTATATCCAAGATGGCGATCTAATATTTTAGATGTCGTATGTTTAATTAAGTTTTACAATATTGGTATATTTTTCGTAGGGAAGGTGCCTGGACTTCAAAAATGGCGACCTTAACATCCAAGATGAGGGTTTTAAATCCTTAATGGCGGCTCCAAATTCAAGATAGCGGTCTTTTCTTAAGAGTTTGAGGCTCAAACAATTACAGCTAGACAAACGATATGATTTCTGGTATCATGAAACGGATTTCTGTTAATTGTAAGAGAGTGTGATGTACATCAACATGCCACTTGAGTTTAATTGTACTGGGGTTTCGAAGGCACGAGAAAGGCGCCATCACCGCTAGGGGGATTAATATAGGTTTTTTTTAGAAATTCAGGAAGGATATCTTAAAGGCACTCGTTAGGAAACCCATGATCTTCTTCTTCTTTATGGCTCCACGTCCCCACTGGGACTTGGCCTGCCTCGCTTCAACTTAGTGCTCATTGAGCACTTCCACAGTTATTGATTGAAGGGCTTTCTTTGCCTGCCATTGCATGAATTTGTATATTGTGAGGCAAGTACAATGATACACTATGCCCAGGGAGTCGAGAAAAATTTCCCGACTGGAACGGGAATCGAACCCGCCGTCTCCAGATTGGCGATCCATAGCCTTAACCACTAGGCTAACTGGAGACCCATGAAATGAATCCTAAAAAATCTCCTGAGACTCCCTGGAGGAATATTTGTAGAATAAAATGAAGAAACATCAGTAAATTTGTGGAGAAATTTTTAATTGAATTCTTAAAAATTTGAAGAAGAAAATCCTGGATGAATTTCTGGGAAAATACGTAAGATTTTCTGAAAAAAAACATTGATATTTTGAAGAAATATTCTGAAGAATTAAGAATGAAGATTTTCCAAACGAGCTTTTCGAATAATTTAATAGAAATCAATTCCTGGAAGTTTTTTGGAAACTTTTTGAAATAATTCTTGAGGGTACTGAGATATCTGTATTTCCTTAAGACACCCGTGCAGAAACTTTTGGAGAAAACTGCTGTAGAAAACTCGTATGAAGTTTCCGAAGAAATTTTGTAAGAAATTCTCAGAGGAAGTTTTGAAGCAATCTATAGTTGACTTGTTTAACCTTTCAGTACTCGCGCCAATTTTTGTAACGCGAGCAGTCGCGCGTTGTACTTTGTACAACACCCATACATTCTGAAATATCTAAGGATCCTGATTTTTTAGAGAAGGACTGTCTTTGGCAAAGTTGTTGTAAATTTCATGTGTTACTTGATGCTGACAAAGTTGATTCGTAATACGTCCACTAGGCGGCGCTAGTGAACAATATCATGTAATATCGTATATCTTAGGATGCTGATGTCTTAGAAAGATGGTGTCTTCGGCAAAGTTGTTTGGTAAGTCAACGGCTTACAGATTATTGGCCGTTTGATTGGAAATTCCACCACTAGGCTGCGCTTGTGAGCAAATAAACTTTATATCCTATGTATCTCGGGATCCTGATTACTTAGAAAAATGGTGTCTTTGACAAAGTTGTTTGGTAGGTCAAGGACTTACGGATGATTCGCAGTTTAATTTGAAATTTCACCACTAGGTGGCGCTAGTGAGCAATTTCATGTTATATCTTATATCTCAGGATCCTGATGTCTTAGAAAGATGGTGTCTTTGGAAAAGTTGTTTGGTAGGTAAACGGCTTACAGATTATTGGCCGTTTAATTGGAAATTCCACCAGTAGGTGGCGCTAGTGAGCAAATAAACTTTATATCCTATGTATCTCGGGAACCTGATAACTTAGAAAGATGGTGTCTTCGGCAAAGTTGTTTGGTAGGTCAAGTACTTACGGATGATTCGCAGTTTAATTTGAAATTTCATCACTTGGCGGCGCTAGTGAGCACGTAAATATTGTATATTAAGTATCACTGAACCCTTATTACTTGAAAGATAGTGTCTTCGGCAAAGATGTTTGGTATATCAAGGGCTTGTAGATGAATGACAGTTTGATTTCAAATGCCACCACTAGGAGGCGCTAGTGAGCATGTAAATTTTTAATCTCATGTAGCTCAGGATCCCGATTAAAAAGGCATGGGACACCGTCTTCAGCCAGAGGCTGTACAGACTGAACAGAACTTAACACTAGACCATGGACACGACATACATTACATGCACCAGTGGATAGCATGGTGCGGTTACACGCTTGGTAACGCTAACCGAACGGCCACGAAGCTCCACTTTACTCAGAAAGATGGTGTCTTCGACAAAGATGTTTGGTAGATCAAAGACCAAATGGAGGAAGAGTTACCTCTCGTGCCGACCTTCTAAAAGATCGAAAACTTACCGATAGTTGTCCATTTGAATCGTAATTTCACCACTAGATGACGCTAGTGAACATAAAAAATGTATTTGTAATAGTTCTCAGGATCCTGGTTACTAGAAGAGAGATGGTGGTTTCGGCAAAGTTTTCAAATAGGTTAAGTGCATTTGGTTGATGGATCGTGGAAATCAATATTTCGCTAGTAAGTGGTGCTAATGAGTATGCAAATTTTATATCTTATATATCTCCGAGTCTGACAAGGTTGGTTGGTAGATGAAGGGCTTTCAGTTGATTGACCATTTGATTCGTGCTTCGGCACTAGAAGACGCTAGTTGTAAATTTGCAAAAGCATGAACGTGTTATTATTCATCTAGAAAAAATCAACGAGCTGTAAATTTTTATACTTCCGGAAGTTTTCAAAATTTGAAAATTACACAACTAGTTGATTATAATTTGTTTAAATTTGCACTTGATTGATTAATTTTACATGAAGTTAAAGCGCTTAGTAAAATATTCAATATCTGACCGTCGTATTTCAATATACTCTATCTTATGGTTGTCAATGTCACGAGATAAGTATATCCATCCTTTATCCATCAAACAACAATGACGAAGACATCATCTTTCTAAGTAATCAGGATCTTGAGATATATGAGGTATAAAATGGGAATACTCACTAGTGCCACCTGGATGTGAAATTGCATGTCATATTTGTCTTCATCAGTTAGTGCTTGACCTACTAAACAACTTTTCAGAAGACACCATCTTTTTAAGTAATCAGGGTCCTGAGACATATGAGTTATAAAATTTGAATACCCACTAGCGCCACCTAGATGTGGAGTTTCAAATCATACGGCTCTCCATCAGTTAGTGTTTGATCTACTAAACAACTTTGCAGAAGACACCATCTTTCTAAGTAATCAGGATCCTGAGTTATATGGGATATAAAAATAACATGCTCACTAGCGCCGCCTATCGGTTGAAATCTGAATTTCTCAGATCACCTCGCGAAGGCCCTTGATATCCCAAGTATCTTTGCCGAAGACACCATATTTCTAGATCATTTAGATTTTGAAATACCCTAATTCACATTCAACTGTCTATCTTATCTTAAATATAGTACTTTCTTCATATTGCGATTTTCAATTTTCCGCATTATAAAGAGTTATACTGTTTTCAAAAAAGGTCTTATAATATTCCAAATAAGATTCCTGTAGAATACATTTGGGGTTGACATCGATAGAAAAGGTGGTTTCAAAGTAATAGTCGATAATGCTCATGTGTTGTACAAAGTACAACAGCGCGATTAACGAAAGGTTAAGTATTTCCCTGTGGAATTCCTGAAGGAATTTCTTGATGTTTTTTTGAAAAAAAAAATCCCGTTGTGATTTCTACAGAAATTCTTGGGTAAATTTTTGAATTAATAATTCATTGTGAAATTTCTGGAGGGATTCTGACGAAATTTCTACAAGAATTCCTAGAACAATCCCTATTGAAAATTTCCGAAAAAATCCCTAGAAGATTTTTGAAAGAACTTCCATGAAAATTTTTGGAGAAAACTTCTACAAATTCTCGAAAACAAATCCGTGGTGGAACTTCTAATGAATTGTTGATGAAAAACCGCTCATTCAGATATTTTGTTCGTGCAAGCAAAACAATGGAAACACGGTCATAAGAAACATAGACGATTTTCTTGTATACAGGAAAAGTTTTGAGAGTGCAAAAAAATCAAAAATCGTCATTTTCTTTCATTCAGAATTCTCTTTTTTAATTAGTTGAGCGAAAAAAAATACAAAAAAAATGCAACATATTTTAAAAGCCGAATAGGAGGCACTCAAGAAGAAATTCTGCAGAAACTCCAGAATGACACCGAAAGAAATTCCTGGAGGAACCTCGAAATAAATTTATGGAATTACTTGGGAAGAAATTCTATTAGAAGTACTTTGAGAAATTCTCGGAGAACCTTTTGTTGGAATTTTCAGTAGACTTTAAAGAGAAATCATGAGAGAAATTTCCGAAAAACTTTGGAAAGAAATACAGAAGAAATTCCCGATAGAACTCACAAAGGACGTTCCGTAGAAACTCTGGAAGAATTTTCTGAAGAATCTTCGCTAGAAATTTCATCACGATCGGATGTTGGGGTTCCTGGAGGATAACCAGAAAAAATGTTGGAAGCACTCTGGAATGAATACGTCATTTGCTCCGGAATAAAATTATGAAAGACCTGCAGGAGGACCCCAAAAAACCCCGAATTAACTCCGCAAGGAATACCACCCAGTATGTTAGGAGCTCACGTTTGAACCACAGAGGGCTATTCATAGAAACTCTACAAGGAGATTTCACTGGAACTTCGAAAGACAGGATTCATGGAGAAATGTAATCCTAGGAGCACTAACGAGCTTCAAGGAATGCCTGACCCTCCTCCTACCTACATACGCCAACGACGTATGGCTCACGAGCGAGCATCAACCCTAGGAGAAAGAGAGCTGTTATGGTACTTTTTCCTGCACATGTACATGGCAGTGGGGCGAGGCTGCGTGCGGGCATTGGAGCTCAGCTCGTCATCATCATTTTCACCGGCAAGTAGCAGGATTCGGGGAATCATTGCACATGCTGCTGCTATTGCCGCTGCTGCGGGCTGCATCTCGAAGGAGAAAAGCTTCATCCAGCCGGAAGAAAAATAATGCCACTGCTCATCGCACTGCTCCGCTCTGGCGTAGGGATTGTGGCAGAGCTCAGCCTAGCAGTTGGTAGTTGGAGGAATCCCGACTTGAGCGTGCAGTTCTTACGAAGATGGGGGTGGAGGATGGAATCCACCCACCTACCCCGTCGTCGTGCAAATCCGCCGACAAGCCGAGAACAAAAAGGTGTAGAACAGCGCGCAGCACGAACAGAAAACACATACACACACTACAGCAGAGGGAGCAACAACAAAATCCGACACGGATTCCGTTGTTGGGACAGAGGGAGGGAGGCCCAGCAAAACTAGATTTGAATGGAGTCGTTGCTGTGTAATAATATGCTAACAACGACCGACGACGGTGACGTCGACGTTGAGACTAAGTGGAAGCGAACGGGGGCAGTCGATAATGCTCATGTGTTGTACAAAGTACAACAGCGCGATTAACGAAAGGTTAAGTATTTCCCTGTGGAATTCCTGAAGGAATTTCTTGATGTTTTTTTGAAAAAAAAAATCCCGTTGTGATTTCTACAGAAATTCTTGGGTAAATTTTTGAATTAATAATTCATTGTGAAATTTCTGGAGGGATTCTGACGAAATTTCTACAAGAATTCCTAGAACAATCCCTATTGAAAATTTCCGAAAAAATCCCTAGAAGATTTTTGAAAGAACTTCCATGAAAATTTTTGGAGAAAACTTCTACAAATTCTCGAAAACAAATCCGTGGTGGAACTTCTAATGAATTGTTGATGAAAAACCGCTCATTCAGATATTTTGTTCGTGCAAGCAAAACAATGGAAACACGGTCATAAGAAACATAGACGATTTTCTTGTATACAGGAAAAGTTTTGAGAGTGCAAAAAAATCAAAAATCGTCATTTTCTTTCATTCAGAATTCTCTTTTTTAATTAGTTGAGCGAAAAAAAATACAAAAAAAATGCAACATATTTTAAAAGCCGAATAGGAGGCACTCAAGAAGAAATTCTGCAGAAACTCCAGAATGACACCGAAAGAAATTCCTGGAGGAACCTCGAAATAAATTTATGGAATTACTTGGGAAGAAATTCTATTAGAAGTACTTTGAGAAATTCTCGGAGAACCTTTTGTTGGAATTTTCAGTAGACTTTAAAGAGAAATCATGAGAGAAATTTCCGAAAAACTTTGGAAAGAAATACAGAAGAAATTCCCGATAGAACTCACAAAGGACGTTCCGTAGAAACTCTGGAAGAATTTTCTGAAGAATCTTCGCTAGAAATTTCATCACGATCGGATGTTGGGGTTCCTGGAGGATAACCAGAAAAAATGTTGGAAGCACTCTGGAATGAATACGTCATTTGCTCCGGAATAAAATTATGAAAGACCTGCAGGAGGACCCCAAAAAACCCCGAATTAACTCCGCAAGGAATACCACCCAGTATGTTAGGAGCTCACGTTTGAACCACAGAGGGCTATTCATAGAAACTCTACAAGGAGATTTCACTGGAACTTCGAAAGACAGGATTCATGGAGAAATGTAATCCTAGGAGCACTAACGAGCTTCAAGGAATGCCTGACCCTCCTCCTACCTACATACGCCAACGACGTATGGCTCACGAGCGAGCATCAACCCTAGGAGAAAGAGAGCTGTTATGGTACTTTTTCCTGCACATGTACATGGCAGTGGGGCGAGGCTGCGTGCGGGCATTGGAGCTCAGCTCGTCATCATCATTTTCACCGGCAAGTAGCAGGATTCGGGGAATCATTGCACATGCTGCTGCTATTGCCGCTGCTGCGGGCTGCATCTCGAAGGAGAAAAGCTTCATCCAGCCGGAAGAAAAATAATGCCACTGCTCATCGCACTGCTCCGCTCTGGCGTAGGGATTGTGGCAGAGCTCAGCCTAGCAGTTGGTAGTTGGAGGAATCCCGACTTGAGCGTGCAGTTCTTACGAAGATGGGGGTGGAGGATGGAATCCACCCACCTACCCCGTCGTCGTGCAAATCCGCCGACAAGCCGAGAACAAAAAGGTGTAGAACAGCGCGCAGCACGAACAGAAAACACATACACACACTACAGCAGAGGGAGCAACAACAAAATCCGACACGGATTCCGTTGTTGGGACAGAGGGAGGGAGGCCCAGCAAAACTAGATTTGAATGGAGTCGTTGCTGTGTAATAATATGCTAACAACGACCGACGACGGTGACGTCGACGTTGAGACTAAGTGGAAGCGAACGGGGGCAGTCGATAATGCTCATGTGTTGTACAAAGTACAACAGCGCGATTAACGAAAGGTTAAGTATTTCCCTGTGGAATTCCTGAAGGAATTTCTTGATGTTTTTTTGAAAAAAAAAATCCCGTTGTGATTTCTACAGAAATTCTTGGGTAAATTTTTGAATTAATAATTCATTGTGAAATTTCTGGAGGGATTCTGACGAAATTTCTACAAGAATTCCTAGAACAATCCCTATTGAAAATTTCCGAAAAAATCCCTAGAAGATTTTTGAAAGAACTTCCATGAAAATTTTTGGAGAAAACTTCTACAAATTCTCGAAAACAAATCCGTGGTGGAACTTCTAATGAATTGTTGATGAAAAACCGCTCATTCAGATATTTTGTTCGTGCAAGCAAAACAATGGAAACACGGTCATAAGAAACATAGACGATTTTCTTGTATACAGGAAAAGTTTTGAGAGTGCAAAAAAATCAAAAATCGTCATTTTCTTTCATTCAGAATTCTCTTTTTTAATTAGTTGAGCGAAAAAAAATACAAAAAAAATGCAACATATTTTAAAAGCCGAATAGGAGGCACTCAAGAAGAAATTCTGCAGAAACTCCAGAATGACACCGAAAGAAATTCCTGGAGGAACCTCGAAATAAATTTATGGAATTACTTGGGAAGAAATTCTATTAGAAGTACTTTGAGAAATTCTCGGAGAACCTTTTGTTGGAATTTTCAGTAGACTTTAAAGAGAAATCATGAGAGAAATTTCCGAAAAACTTTGGAAAGAAATACAGAAGAAATTCCCGATAGAACTCACAAAGGACGTTCCGTAGAAACTCTGGAAGAATTTTCTGAAGAATCTTCGCTAGAAATTTCATCACGATCGGATGTTGGGGTTCCTGGAGGATAACCAGAAAAAATGTTGGAAGCACTCTGGAATGAATACGTCATTTGCTCCGGAATAAAATTATGAAAGACCTGCAGGAGGACCCCAAAAAACCCCGAATTAACTCCGCAAGGAATACCACCCAGTATGTTAGGAGCTCACGTTTGAACCACAGAGGGCTATTCATAGAAACTCTACAAGGAGATTTCACTGGAACTTCGAAAGACAGGATTCATGGAGAAATGTAATCCTAGGAGCACTAACGAGCTTCAAGGAATGCCTGACCCTCCTCCTACCTACATACGCCAACGACGTATGGCTCACGAGCGAGCATCAACCCTAGGAGAAAGAGAGCTGTTATGGTACTTTTTCCTGCACATGTACATGGCAGTGGGGCGAGGCTGCGTGCGGGCATTGGAGCTCAGCTCGTCATCATCATTTTCACCGGCAAGTAGCAGGATTCGGGGAATCATTGCACATGCTGCTGCTATTGCCGCTGCTGCGGGCTGCATCTCGAAGGAGAAAAGCTTCATCCAGCCGGAAGAAAAATAATGCCACTGCTCATCGCACTGCTCCGCTCTGGCGTAGGGATTGTGGCAGAGCTCAGCCTAGCAGTTGGTAGTTGGAGGAATCCCGACTTGAGCGTGCAGTTCTTACGAAGATGGGGGTGGAGGATGGAATCCACCCACCTACCCCGTCGTCGTGCAAATCCGCCGACAAGCCGAGAACAAAAAGGTGTAGAACAGCGCGCAGCACGAACAGAAAACACATACACACACTACAGCAGAGGGAGCAACAACAAAATCCGACACGGATTCCGTTGTTGGGACAGAGGGAGGGAGGCCCAGCAAAACTAGATTTGAATGGAGTCGTTGCTGTGTAATAATATGCTAACAACGACCGACGACGGTGACGTCGACGTTGAGACTAAGTGGAAGCGAACGGGGGCAGGAAAATATACATATCCCGAACGAGCGAACTACAATACAACGATGATGATGATGACGACGACGGCGACGACGACAACGACGAAAAGCATTCAGATGAAAAGAATATGAAAGCTTTTCCGCAATCCAAACTCGCCCCGGCCGATTGTTTGAAAGGCCTGCGAATGGGGAGTATGGGCATGGGATTAGAGAAATTGAGGAATTGCTGAATCTTTTAGCCTTTCTCGTATAGTAAGTGTACTGGAAAGGGTATATATTCACTCCAAAAACGATAGGAAGCTGATCCTTCCGAGTCACATATACCAATCAACTCAGTTCGACGAATTGAGATGATGTATGTGTGTATCAGGGATGCCATATCTACAGATTTATCTGTATTATACAGATTTTTGAGCATCCGTACAGATTTCATTTTATATGAAATTCAGATTTTTGAGCTAGAGGTGCTTTTTTTTTCTTGTATGGGATACAGATTTTTCACTCAAATTTTGTATGGGATACAGATTTTTGAAAATTGCGATACAGATTTTTCAAAAAATCATCTGGTATCCCTGGTGTGTATGTATGTATGTCTGTGCACAAAAAAGTGTACTCACTTTTAAGGCACTTCCCATTGGCCGATTTTGCGGATTTTAGCACGAATGGAACTGGAATTTCACCAAAATGTAAGCTATTAAGAATTTTCTTTTATTTACAGATATTCCCCTAACAAGCCCAGGTTAATCATCATTATCAAGAATTGCCCGGATCGGTCGAAGCGTTCCGGAGCTATGACAATTGAGGTAGGTCTGGTCCACCTGTTCAGTACCAATGTAGCTGGTTAGTGGTGCTGGTCATACATGTATACGAAACATCAAATTATGCCGATTTTTGTAACTATTAGCATGGTTGACCAATTTTGTGCGAAAAAAAAACAAAAATTTCAAGATGTTGGCCCAAAATTCAAGGTGGCGGCTGTTTAAAGGAGTGTTAGGTTATGGGAATATTTGGCATATGGTCGGAGTTCACAAACTATACAAGATAGCCGCCCAAATATTCGTAAAATGCAATTTAAGCAGCTCATACATTCTGGATTATTAACGGCGCCGGCCAAGTCCTTACAGCCAGTTGGGAAGTGAAAATAATGTTAGAGTGTGATGGTTGTTGCTACTAGTGACCGAGAGCACTCTGCATCCTCACAACCAGCACGGATGAGGCATGTCTGGGTCGGTGATGCGCTCTATGAATGGGTGATGGATTGGTGATAGATTGTAAGTTGGTTGTCACTCGCAAAACCATCCGTTATCACGCATATCTATCACTCATTTTCATTCAATGTGAAAAATCCTACTTTATTCGAGTTTTCCGATTTAATTGCAATGGCCAACATCCTCGCCTTTTCAACACTAAGTCACTAATATAGAAAAAAGTCCTTCCCGGCTTTCCACTCCAGCGACCATTCCAGGAGCATTACCGGAGAAAAACCAAACCACCGACAGCTTAACACCTGGGTTCACCTTAATCGAATTAGATTGCTCGACTGTATTTGCATTGCTACCGTCGTCGTTGTTGGATTGGCATGTACCATTTTTTTCTCTGCTCTCGCCTCCATCCTGGCAGTTCAGAGTAGAGGAAATCCAAGAATCGATCGAATAACGCAAAAGGAAACTCTCATCATGGATGTATGCATACGTACGCTCTACGCCCGGTTGGCCTTCCGTCAGTTTCCGCAGTGGTTGGGAGAAAGCAGTCTGCCCGGAACTCAATCGAGCGTGGCATCGGATTTAATTAATGAGTTTTGAAAATTCATTTTTCTTTCCCCGTGCTTTGCATCCGAAGAGCGATCCCGTTCTCGTGCGATACCGAGTGCTGCTGCTGGTTGGTGTGATTCATTAGTCGCTTTTTCTTCTCGATTTCTGCGCTGCTGGCTGGATTCCGACATCGATGGCATATGTAGCTACCGACTGATTGGGAAACCGATTCGGAAGTATGGAGCGACGCGACACCGCAATAAATTGTGGAAATCTTTGTTCTGCTACTGCTGCATCGACTTCGCATCGACGTCCTTTGGATCCTTCGAATATGGTGGTTTACCCGCATATGAACTTGTTCCTTCTTTCGTTTCGAGCATTCGTTTGAAGAAGCATGCAAATTCCGAAGCTGACTGAAGTGGGTATCGACGAGAACCAGAACGGAATGCGAATTTGGCCCGGAAGCAAGTAGAGTAGCTCCCGGTACGGACAGTGGTGGTGCCTCCGGGCACAAATGGAGTGTAAATTGAGAAAATCAATTGCACCATGAATTTAATCCGTCGCACTTGATATCGATGGCGGCGGCTTGGTCGTATTCGTACATTGATGGGGATGTCTTGTTATGAGGATTTCGGTTGAATGAAACGGGATCGCACAGTCAAGTCGACTGTGACCACGCACAGCATGCAGAATTCAATTGAAGATTTGAGAAGAATCAATGGCTTTTTACGCGGCACTTTTGAGTATGCGTTTCAAGTAAGTCTATAGGTTTCTGGTCGCCAAATTCTATACAAACTTAATTGGTGGATCCTTGATAGAAATGTACACTTCTTTGATTCTTGTGCTAAGATCTTTGCCTCTTTGCCCATGGCCTTTCAAGGGGCATTTGGGAAGTATCTATGTATTTAAGGGATCATTGATGGTTCAACGCGAATCAGAAAATAGATTCACAACTCACAGCGCTCCCCAAAGGTGTTAGACAGGTGCCCCGGTGTGTGCCGAGCCGAGGTTGTGAACCCTTTTCGCTTGTCAGGTAAAAAACAGTAACAGGGCAAATTGTGTGTTCAATATTTTGTTGTTTTTGCAATTATGGCTGTTTGCTTTATAGTGGGACGTATTGGAGTGTGAATTCGCTTCAAAAAGTTGTTTATATTGCTATCAATTTAATTGAAATATGAATCTCAAAAGGTTTCATTAGTCTATCATCTATGACAGGGACGCCAAAGACGAGGAGCCATAAACATATTTATCGGAAATTTGGATAGCAATAGTTTACAGCGGCCGATCGCTGAATAGGATTCACAAAAGTCTGTAATAAAATTGCAAGTAAAATTGCTATAGAAACTGTCTTAAACCATTCTGCACGAATATGGAACAGAATTTCAGGGGAAACCATCAACAAGAACGCGGAATAATCATAATCACGATTCTTGAAGAATTCTCATTGGCATTTCCAAAGAATTCTCAACAGGATTCCGGGTAAATTCTAAGCAGTATTATGGGAGCATTCTCATCAGGATTTCTCGATATTTCTCCACGGTGTTCTCCACAAATATTCGATTGATGGAATGATGCACACGATTCAAGCATTAATGAATTTCGTATGAGATATTTTACAGAATTTTGGAAGAATTTTCTTCGGGATTCCCGGAGAACCATCAACAGTATTCTGGGAGTACTCACAACATGGTTCCGGCAGATTTCACAACAGAATTTTATGAGAATCCTCAACAAGATCCCAGAAATATTATCAACAGGATTTTAGTAGCATTAATAACAAGATTGTTTTAAAAACCGTAACGCACTTTGTAGACTTTTTTCATACGGATTCTGAAAAAAAAGTTTAACATAATTCCGAAAGAAATTTTAACAGGATTATGGAAGAAATCTCAAAAAAAAAAATCAAGGAGTATTGGAAGATTCTCAAAAGGTTCCCTAAAGACTCTCAATACATAGATTGAAGAAGAGTTTTCAACACGTAGACTTTAGTCCTTTCAAAAATTTGAGAATTTATTGGAACTGTCGACTTTGTTTTATACCTGAATCCCAACAACCCCGACCCCTCCTAATAAAATTTGCTGTGATTTATAAATAGCCCCTAAGGGGCTTTCAAAAGATTTCAGTAAATTTCTAGTGGGCTTCATGGACTTAAGCTGGATTGAATAAATTTCAAGAGTACCGTTCTTAGCATTTTTTGAGGATTCATAAAGTTTCAAGAAGTTACAGAGAGTTATAATGGAGTTTCGAGTTCTGAGTAGTTTCATAGAGTTTCAAGGGATTTTTGGGAGTTTAGGTTAAGGAGAACTTGAGAGAATTTCAAAGGGATTTCAGTGGGGGTTCAGAGCGCTTTGGAGGTTTGACGGAATTACAGGAGTGTTCCAGGAAGAATAATGAGGAGTATATGGGGATATGAAGAAGTTTTAGGGAATTTCCAAGACAGCTCATAGGTCTTTAGCGGATTCCAGGGATAACTAGAAATATTACAGAGAGTAGAGAGGTATCTATTAGTTTCAGGACACATCAGGAAGGTTTAGGGGGTGTCAATGAGATTAAGGAGTTTCAGGATGATTCAAGGGGTATCTACATGTCTTCAGAGGATTCCAATGCCGTTTCTGGTCTTCAAATGAGTTCAGTGTAGGTTCCCAAGGTTTTAGGGAGTTCCTCCTCCTCTTCTTGGCGTAACGTCCTCACTGGGACAAAGCCTGCTTCTCAGTTTAGTGTTCTATGAGCACTTCCACAGTTATTAACTGAGAGCTTCCTCTGCCAATGACCATTTTGCATGTGTATATCGTGTGGCAGGCACGAAGATACTCTATGCCCAAGGAAGTCATGAAAATTTCCTTCACGAAAAGATCCTGGACCGACCAGGAATCGAACCCGTCACCCTCAGCATGGTCATCCTGAATACCCGTGCGTTTACCGCCTCGGCTATATGGGCGTTTAGGGCGTTTTAGGGAGTTACAGGAAGATTCTAGTGTTATTTCAGGGAGTTTCAGAGGATTCAGGGGTTATCATAGGTTTCAAGGTGTTGCAGAGGATTTGAAAGGGATTTAATGGGTCAAGAGGCTTTAGAGGCTTGCGGTGAAGCTTTGGAGTATTCTGCGCGAGCGCGGTGCAGTTTCCGTTGCTTCATGGCGCACGTCCTGGAAGGTTAAAGTGATTTTATGATATTTCCGGCGGTAGTGCGAGGTCTTCACGAGATTTCATAGGGATTCTAGAGGGTTTAAGGTGTTGTGAAAGGAAATTCATGAGATTCAGTGGTCAAATAAGTTTCAGGTGTCAGGTTTCAGATAAGGCCTAGTTTACGGAACTTCAGGAGGGCTTCAGGGGGTTTTATGGGTTTTCAAGAGGATTCTGGGCAGTTTTATGGGGGTTCTGGAGTGTTTCATGGCAGTATTAACAGATTTCAGGGGGTTTCAAGCACACCTGTGTCAAAGAGAGGGTTTTTTGCCGAAGTATCATATACGCCCCATGCCTCCTTGGTTCCGGGTCATTTGGCCAAACGCCATTTGGCCGAATGCCGTTTGGCCGAACGCCATTTGACCGAAAGGGTCATTTGGCCGAATGCCGTTTGGCCGAAAAATGAATGATGAACTTTAGTGACCATGCCCCCGTTCCCAGCCTCAGTATAACTAGAAAGAACAGCCTATGGTTCAAAGAAGGAAAAATGTTTGATAAAATATAGGCAGTTTCAACGTCTATTAAGTCCTGAATATCTAAACTAGAAAGAATAGCCTATTATTAAAAGAAGGAAATATTTCTGATGAACATATTGGCAATTAAAACGTCCAAAACTTCTTCTGAATTCTTTTGATCACGATTCGGCCAAACGCCATTCGGCCAAATGGCCGGACACCGCCTCCTTTGCCGCCTGTTTTGTGCACGGGTCTGTTTCAAAGGGTTTATTCACAATATGTGACAAATCACTAGTAGTGCTGCTAGATTCGTAACGTGTTTTCAAGAGTACTTTCAAGGATCCCAAACAATCTTTGAACTCATCACTTAAGGCGAAACTGGAAGCATTTTTTCATTTTTTCGGTTTTTGATTTTTCATTAATTAACGAAAAAATATTTTCAAAATCGGTTTTCGTGCACATGTAGAGTATGGATCAGGGTATCTTCTGAATTTTTTTGAGGTGGAAAATGTTTTCCATTTTTGCAGAAACCATTTTTTTGTGAGATTTTGTTCAAAAATGGTTTCTGCAAAAACGAAAAAAAATTTCCACTACAAAAAAAATCAGAAGATACCTTGATCCATACTCTACATGTGCACGAAAACCGATTTTGAAAATATTGCTTCGTTATTTAATAATAAATCAAAAACCAAAAAGTGAGGAAATGCTTCCAGTTTCGCCTTAACAGAAAATGGTTACTGGAGGCTGTCTGAACATAAATGGGGCATTATAAATGTTACTAGTTAAGCTTATGGCCATGTTGACTTCCCAAGCAACACACATGTTATAATAGAGTTACGACAGCGCAAGTTTTGGTTGTATAGAAGTTTATTTTACGTAATTCTAACATTGTGTTGAAATAACGTAAAATAAACTTCTATACAACCAAAACTTGCGCTGTCGTAACTTTTATATAACATGTGTGTTACTTGGGTTATATGTACACAAGGAAGTTCATGGAGACCCTGTCCAATTCTCCATGAAGGTGAAAATCGTAAAGGTAAAATCTATTCAGGTACCATATTTAGGTAACAATACCTAAGTGCAATTTGATTGTGTTCCATACACAGCAAAAAAAATCTTGTGATATCACATCATTTTCGCTGCACATCAGTCGCGTCGTAAAAGTGATGTAAACAATTACATCATTTTCATGCAACAAATTAGCCGCCGCAGCTTGAGAGTGGGTCTAGCAATCGCTAGAACCGGATCTATAGATGAATCATATATAAGTAAAATATTGGCATGGACTCGTACAGGGATCCGTAGATTGTGAGGCATATCCCTTACCTCTCGGCTATTTCACCGAGTTAGAAGGTGGGTGATAAATATGATACTGCTTCTAGGTTTCTGCTGGAATGGGTTTGTTGATACTTTCCGGTGCCAACCAGGGTGTGCATGATGAGTGTGATAATTGATGGAAAACGATGTAACCGAGTGAAATTACGTTCGAAAATGAATACATCATCAGAAATTACGCGTCTGGATATTACAAAATTATTTGCTGTGTACAGTTGGATTACTTATTTAAGTTTGTGAAGAAGGTAGGTTTACCGGAAACAAGCAGCGAGTGGAGTTGAGAGATTGGTACGTGTTCAGGGCTGAGAGATGAGGGTATCGGACAATTTAATGTTCCCTAAAAACTTTCTTGAGCATAAATCATCGAATCTACATGCATGATTTGTGTGTTTGAAACAATTTCATGCGACAATGTACTGTCAAGTGGTGAGTTCAGTATTTGTTTAAATGTGATCCAGTGATCCAATATGTATTTTCAAAAACTGTAGGCCCTTTAAACCTCCCTCAAAACCTTCTGTAACGTACCTGAGACCTTCCGGAAACCCTCAATACTCCTCTGAAACCCGCAGAAAACTCTCTGAAAATTCCTTAGTTAGCTCCCTGAAACCCCTGATGCCAAAGTAGGGGCCTCATGTGTGTCGTGAAGTTCTTACCTTTGTATAAATTCAAAAAGTTAATAGTGAAATCCAGCAAGAACCCTCTGAAATCCACTTGATCCTCTGGTAACGTACCTGAGATTCTTAGGAACCCCTTAAACCCCTCTGTAACACCTCTGAAACTCGCTGAAAATCCTCTGAAACTTCCAAAAATGCCTCTGAAACCCCCATTGAAACCATACGGACCCATGTAACGCACTTGAGACCCTCCCAAGCATTTTTTAAAAGTTTTTATTCTGTGTTTTTTAACCTTAGGAAATTCTACACTTCCAACCCTCCTGAGCTACCGAAAACGCCGAAACCCACAGAATATCCTCTGAAATTGAAATACCACCGAAAACTTCCTGAAACCTCCTTGGGCCCATGTAACACACCTAGACCCTCAGAAACCTTCAAAACCATCTCTGTAACGCCTCCGAAATCTCCTGAAAATCCTCTGAAACTCACTGAAATTTCAGCAAGAACCCTCTGAAATCTACTCAGTTCTCTAGTAACGCATCTGTGATCCTCTGAAGCCCTTCAGAAACACCTATGTAACGCCTCCGGATCCTCCAGAACATTCTCTGAAACTTCCTGGAATGCCAACAAAACCCCTCTGATTCCTGAAGTCTTCTCAGACCCATGTGACGCACTTGTAAGCCCTGAAAACACCTCTGTAACACCCAAAAAATCCTCTGAAACTTCCTCGAAAGTATCCAAAAACCACTTCAAACTGCTCCGCACATCATGCTCGGTGAAGTCCTCGAAACGCCTCTAAATCAGCCTCCCTCCTTCCCGTGAAACTTCTCTGAAAGTCCTTTGAAACCCGCAAAAACCTCTTTAAATTCCCTAACCACTCACCCTTCTTACACTTTTTTGCAACCTTGAAATTCATTTAGGAAACAAACTGAGTCCATTTTAGCAAAAATCTATTGAGGCAGTCCCGACTCATTACCTTACATACAAGGTTTGGGTGTACTTAACTATAGGTAAGATGTACTGTAAGGTGCTCTATGGAGGTCAATGGCTATTTAGGGTCGATGTACTACGTAATTCTGTTCTGTTGTTCCCTACGGTGGCTGACTCCGTCGTTCTTAAAGGTACTCAGTAGTGCTGTTTGGCATTTCTTGATACTACATAATATTCATTGGTACCCCTTTGAAATCCGTATGCGCTTCGTGGTATTCCATGATGTTCTGTGATATTCTCAGGAACTCTGCAGTACTCTGTAGTTTACTATTGTTATCTGTTGTGCTTCATAATAATTATGGTACTTCAGGTAGCTCCGTGATGCTTCCTAATGTTTCGAGGAGACCTATTATACACTACACCCTGTAGCGAATACCACCGTTGATACTCTGTGGCACATCGTGGCTCTCTATGGTACTCGTAGAGCATCACTGTACAACATGGTACTCCCCGGTACAGTGATACAGTGGAAGTCTATATCACTACTTTGGTGTTGTACGATGAGAAAGCCCACTCCGTGGTGTCGATTCTCTATGGTACAACATTATTCTCAATGGTACGCAGTAGTGCTTTACGATACTTTGTGGTGCTTCATGATATTATGTGGTACTTCTTGCTTTTCGCTCACTAAATTGCTCCGTAGTATTCTATGACGCTGCATGGTACTCTGTGGAGCTTTGTGGTTCTCCATGGTATTTTGTAGTTCTTAAAAGACAATTACACCGTCTTCGACCTTGCGGTCTCTACAGACTGAACATTACAAACATACGACAACGGACAACACATATAACACCCAGTGGCCCAGTGGAGAATTTTCCGTTCGACGAAAAGATTTCCCCGACTGGAGCGGGAATCGAACCCACACTCCGAGGCTTACGAGACACCTAAACGACTGCCGCCGCTAACCGCTCGGCCACGAAGCCCACGTGGTATTGATAGGAACTTCGTTGTTTTCTATGGTATACCGTTATGCTTTATAGTTTTATGGGGTGCGCCATGGTACTACAATGATACTTCTTGTTGATTCCTAGTGTTCCATGGTACTATTTTATTCAGTATACTATGACACTCTGTAGTGCTTTAAGGTACTCAATGGTACTCCATTGCACTTTCTGATGTCCCGTGCAACTCTATATTTTTCCTTATAGTGTGGTTCTCCAAATTCTGTGGTGTCTCCAATGCTGCTTCGTGTCCAGGCAAATTTCTCCGATGTACTTCGCAGCGCATTTCGATACCCAGTTGTACGCCATGGTTTTCCATGGTACTTGGGATTGCTTCATGGTACTGCGTAGAGCTTCATGGTGATCCATGGTACTTCCTAGCCTTCCTTGATCATCAATCGTGCCCCTTGCTACTCATTGTAGTAACTACAACAGTAGTGTCCCGTAGAGCTTATCAGGGTTCTATAGTATTTGATTATCCTGGCGATTCGTGGCTTTTCTTGCTACGCCATAGTGTTTCATGGTAATCAGCGGTATGCCATAATATACCCTGATGTACCGTAGGGCTCTATATTATTCCGCATAGTAACTGGACGAAATTCTTGACCTAGCTAGTGTCATCCAATCAAGTAGGACAATTCAGCCGAATACCTTATACATTTCACTAAACGAAGCAGAAATCGTATTTTGAACGTTATAGCCCCATTAAGATATCAAAAGAATCCTGTACCTCTCCACTACTTGAAAGCGTTGATTCTAGCTCGACCACCGAACAACCAAGAAATCGATGCCTTAAACCTGTCACAACCAAACGTGGATAAACTTTCATCTCGTTACCTAGTTCGCAAATCCGGGGGTCAGTTGTCGCAGTCTTCCAGCCCAGCCATGGTCAAACTTGTCCCACTACCAAGCCGCAATCTGTCAAACTGTCACACCGCCACGTATCCCCACGTATGAAGTTGAACGTTGTGCCATACGTTCTGTTTAGGGCCTATCTACGGGGAGCGAGCGAGATATGCAAGCATTTGTGGCATGTCGCACGTTGCCATATTCATAGCACGGGAAAAACTAGGACCTCTGATGGTGGTGAATGTGTACTCGGTAATCGAGTCTCTTGTCGTTCAAAGCCACTGGCTTTGTACTGAGTGAAACCCCATAATCATTAAAACCTGCCCAGCAGCAGCAGTAACACCCACCGAGGACGAAGCTGCTACAACGAGCGAATGCGCTCTCGTTTTCCAAAATTACGTGACTCTTGTAAGCGGGTTCATATCGTCATGTGCGCGATATGGACCAGGAAGAAAAAAAACTATCTACTTGTTTGTACCGTGAGATGGGGGACTAGCATTAATCTGTCTGATATTTCATAAAACATGTTGAGTTTTTGATTCCGAAAATTACATTTGCTTTCGTTGTGGAGCATTAAATCTGTTCTGCCAGTGAAACGTGGTGCGTATCGATAACAGTAAGTGTTAAAGAGATGCTGGTTTAGTTTGGCATCCTAAAGCATATCTCGTTACTCGCTACTGTGAGAAACCGACTGATGTAACCATATTTTACGGTACCCCCCAGCAATGCGTGGGAGAAAGGGTGTCTTCGATAAGCTCACCGACAAGCTCGCGCACGGAAGGAACATCATCCACAATGGCTACCCAACCAGGATGAGTTGTTGCGGTGTGGTCGTACAACCCGGCCAGCATCCGTCCCGCTGCTGTTCCTGTTGATGGTGTCATCGCTGATGCTGCTGCTGCTGCGGACGATGACAACGACTTTTGCCAACTTTAACGGCCGGTACGTGCGCTAATGGTTGTACATACTTTAAAAGCAATAATTATAATGATCATAAACATTAAAATGATTTAGTTTGTTTATGTTGTTGCATTATGGCCCAGGGAGGGGTTTTGGTCACGCTTTCAGTGCTCACGACCGTGGTCGCACCAGCAGTAGCAACGTGCGTTCGTGTTCGTGTCCGTGTCCAACGTCGAGCGAGGTGCGGGATCACCATCGTCCGAATAGTTATTGTTTCGCAGCGGGGGCGCGTGATAATGTTGTTAAACCTCGGGTTTTAGCAGGTGGATGTGTGGGTGGGTGAGAGTGGGTGTGAGTGAGTTTGGACCAGGTTGGGGGAAAGCATTCTGACCGCTTTATTGGAACAAACGATCGAAAATCGGCTGATCAAGTGTTTATGAATTGAGCACTTAACTCTTGCTACCGACTGGTGAAAAGGAAGCGATAGTTCCCGGGAGCGGGTAACCTAAAGAGTAATGGACACAGTGTTCTAGTTTTCCTGAAACATGATAGTGGTAATTCCGTATCTTCTTCATATAATCAGTTTCCAAAGCAGCAAGATTCACACTGAAATTTTGTGTTTGGCATGATTTTATGCTTTCTCATAATTGGGGAGTTTCAAGAGTAGTGAGGTTAAGAGGCATTACATGGGGTTTGAGTGGGTTCTCGTTAGCATTTAAGGAACTTTCAGAGGATTTTCAGGAGGTTTCTGGAGGCAAAAAGGTCATTGACAGAGGAAGTTTTAACCCTTGGAAGCCGGAATTTTTCCAAGCATTATTCTGGAGTTTCTTCCACCGACGAACCGATGTGACAGTGGGGATTCAAAAGTGTCCCCCCCCCCCCCCAAATTTAACGGTCGACCACCGAAGCGAGCGATCGCTTCTGTCAAATCAGCGCAGACGCGAACCGTTTCCTATATGAACACATGGGGGTTCTGTGTCGAGCTACCAAACCATCGCGGGCCGTTATAGAGGTGTCGATAGTGTTCGCTTATTTTTCATCATGGCGTCGCGGACAACAAATTTGAATTTATTTGTTCTAGCTGTCACGTCGGTTCGTCGGTGTTTCTTCTACGTTTTTCTGTAGTTTTGGTGTTCAATAGTATAAAAACGGTAGAATATCATGCGGAATATTTTTTCTGGACATAGGGTCTTGTACCATTTGGGCAGGTGTACCTATTTTGGGCACTTGCCGCTATAACAAAATCAATTTCAAACCGATTGATTTGAGTTTTTGTATAGAGTTAGATGCTGTTTCTTGACTAACTCTATACAAAAGTTCAAATCAATACGTTTGAAATTGACTTAGTTATAGCGATAAGTGCCCAAAATAGGTACACCTGCCCAAACGGTACAAGACCCTACTAGGTCATCCAAACTATTCTTGAGTTTAGATCCTTTAGTCTATGGGTGTAACGGTAACTTCGTTCATTATACAAAGCTACGATTTGTAATCTATCATGTCCAGTAAGTCTTCTGAAAGTTCAATAGGCAGTATCAGATCAGTTGGGATATCCTAGGTCATCCAAACTGTTCTTGAGTTAAGATCCTAAAGTCTATGGGTGTAACGGTAACTGCTTTAATTATATAAAGCTGCGATTTGTAATCTATCATGTCCAGCAAGTCTTCTGAAAGCTAAATAGACAATATCAGATCAGTAGGGATATCCTAGGTCATCCAAACTGTTCTTGAGCTTAGATCCTAAAGTCTATGGGTGTAACGGTAACTGCTTTCATTATATAAAGCTGCGATTTGTAATCTATCATGTCCAGCAAGTCTTCCGAAAGCTAAATAGACAATATCAGATCAGCAGGGATATCCTAGGTCATCCAAACTGTTCTTGAGCTTAGATCCTAAAGTCTATGGGTGTAACGGTAACTGCTTTCATTATATTAAGCTACGATTTGTAATCTATCATGTCCAGCAAGTCTTCTGAAAGGTAAATAGACAGTATCAGAACAGTTGGGATATTCTAGGTCATCCAAACTGTTCTTGAGTTTAGATCCCACACACCTAGAAAAAATCATGTAATTATAGGTGCCATGAACCTGACATATACGAGCGGCTATATAGTGTGTTGAAAACTGAAATGGCGCTTACGTCAACTATGCGAATATGGTCAGTGTTCCTAGGTCATCCAAACTGTTCTTGAGTTAAGATCCTAAAGTCTACGGGTGTAACGGTAACTTCTTTCATTGAAAGTTACGGTTTGTAATCTATCATGTCCAGCAAGTCTTCTGAAAGTTACAATGGTTGTTTTTATCAACTAACCTTCATAACAGTAAGGAGTCCATAATATCCCAAAAATATATAACAACGTGGATTGTTTCTCTAACTGCTTTGGTAAGTACAGTGGATTGTGTAACACCTTAACGTAGTGGCAAAAGCTATCATCACAAGTGTAGACCTTAAGCTATGGTATCCGGAGTAGTGATGTTGATCTGGAATATCTCAAAACTATTTTGAAATGACTCATGATATGCCAGGGGGATTACAGATTATAGTCTAAAGTTGATTGTGAAAATAACTACTGTTACTATCAAGAGCTAAACTTCAGGATAGTTTGGACGACCCTCAATGTCCCAAAGGTTCATAATAATATATAGAAGACTTTAGGTTTGTCCAGTCTCTACTATTGATTATGAAACGTTTCACAAGTGTCGGATCACGTTGTGGTCTTCGGCAAAGTTTTTCAGCATATCCTAGGCTATACTTTACCGTCATTGGTTAGACTGTTTTAGACGAAAAATTTCAATTTATGAGCAAAATGCAAAAAAGTACGTTTTCCCATACTAACTTCCATACAAATTTCAATCGCAAAGCGGAATACGGGGACGCAATCAATCGCTCCCAAATTTTGCACAGTTACTTTGGACGCTAAAATGAACCGAAAAATCGACTTTGTTGACCCAGTCTAATGGATACTGTTACGAGTGTAGACCTGAAGTCCTGAGCTCCAAGGTAGGTTGGCTGACCTGGAATATCCCCGTAGTGTCTTCAAATGGCATTTGAGATTTCAAGAGCTTCGCGAATCCCAGCAGGTTATGCAAGATTATTATTTTCTGGCAACAGTTTAAACAAACCTGAATGTCCCAAAGGGTTATAATAAAAGAGTAGACTTCAGATTGGTCCAGTAGCCACGGACTAATATGCATTGTTACTCAATATAATAGATATGACTGTTGTTACGAGTGTAGACCTGAAGTCCTGAACTCCAATGTGGTTTGACTGACCTGGAATATCCCTGTAGTGTCTCTGATTGTCATTTTGGATTTCAAGAGCTTCGCGGACCCCAGCAGATTATACAATACTATGGTGAAAACACATAAAGCTATTCTTGTAGATTTGAAAAACTATTATAGAACAGTTTGAACGACCCTAGATGTCCCAAATGTTTATGATAAGCTAGTTGACTCCAAATTGCTCCAGTAACTGCAGTTGATTATGCAGCGTTTCTCAGAATCTCCAAAGGATTATCTAGATGAACTCCAGAATAAATTTATGAATGAACTTGTGAAATAGTTCCTAGCTTGGGGATTTTCTGAGAAAATGCTATTTCTTAAGCAATCTTTAGAGAAGTTGCAACTGGAATCACTAGAAAATAATTTCTTGCAGGAGTTTTCAGAAGCATCTGTGATGATATTCCTGCGGAACCTTTGGAAAAATGCATGTGAAAATTGAAAGAAATTCTTGAGGAATTTCGTGAAATACAATTCTATATACAGAATAATACAGAATTTCTGAAGGAATCTCTGAAAGATTTCCTAAAAGAATTCTGGTATTAATATGAAAAGGAATCGAGGGATGTTTTATTAAGCAGTTCTAGAAAAAAAAAAACAATCTGGAAAAAAATGTGCCAGGAAGTTTTTTTTTGAGTCTTCGAATTGGATAAATCTGAAAGCAAGAAGGAATTCTCAAGATTTTCTTAATTACATAATCCCTGGAAGAATTTCAAATGAAGCTAAAGAGGATTTTTGAGGAAGGCTTTAAATGAATGGTTTTCACGAAACATTTCTGGAGAAATCATCAGTAGAATTTTTAAAGAATTCCCTGGAAGACTTTTGGAAAAAAAATATGGAAAAATTTCTGAAGAAATAATAAAGGATGACCTTGGGAATTATCGGCAGGTTTTTTCTCTTCGTCATGTGGGGTTTTTGTAGGCCAAACTGCCTGAAACTTGCTCATGTAACTGGTTGGGAAAGATTTGACGCCAATTTTGAGTTCAACAGGTTTCAATAGAAAAAAAAACATAACCCCTATTTATAAAAAAAATCCTTGAAAATTTTCTGGAAAAACTCTTGGTTGAGTTTTGGAATGAATCCCTGAGGAAAGTTCTGGAATGTCAGAATTAATCCTTGTAAATCTTTTGAAAGAATTCATAAAGGAGTTTTTACGTGGATTATTTGAGAAATTCTTGAACAAAATCGATGGAATCCCTGGAGGAATTTTCCCAACAATTTAATGAAGTATTTTAAAGGAAACCGAAGGAAAAAATCCTAAGGAACCTTTGAAGGTTGTTTAAAATAATAAAATACTGGAGAAAATCCTAAAGAAAACTAGAGGAATTTCTGAATGAAATCTAAGAGAATTTTTGAAAAATCTCTTGACCATTTCTTCACAGTGACGCAAAACATTTGGAGCACTCACAAATGTAACTTTTTTTTACATGTTTAGAAAAGCAAAAAAAAAGTTAAAAACATGGCGTGGTCGATTCTCTCAAATTTGGGAGGAAATTTCCAATATCATAAAATGTTAAAGGCTATTAAATGGTTTTTATTCTGAAATTTTTGTTGTGTTTCACAGCATGACAACTTTTTTATGTATAGGAGCACAGAAAGAAAATTATTGTATTCTTGATCTAGAGGCAATTACCGGAAGGAATCCCTGGACGAATTTCTGCAAGAATCCAGGAGGAATCCCGACATAAATCTCTGAAGGAATCCCAGGAGCAATCCATTTCTTGAATCCTTGGGTAAATCTTGGAGAAATTCCGGAAAGAATCATGGAATTAATCCATGAAAGAATCCCAAATGAAATCTAAGAAGGAATCCAGATAGAAATCCTTAAAAAAATTTCGAAAGAATTCCTGGAGAAATTATTAAGAAAGTTCTGGAAAGGTACCCTAAAAAAACGGGGGTGGCCCCAAAAGAAAATCAGGGATGAATCTAAAAAGGGGGGAGAATTCAACGAAAAATTAAAGGAATCTCTGAAAGGATCCAGAAAAAAAATCCAGGAGGTGGAATCTCGAGAGGAATACCAAAAAGAGTGCCAGATGGTATTCCCGGGAGAAATCTCTGAAGGAATTACGGAAGCAATCATTAAAAGAATAGCTAAAGGAATCGCAGAATGAATTCTCTATAAAATTATCAATGAAAGAATCCCGGAAGAACTCAATGAAGAAATCGTTGTAGGAATTCCTGATGGAATCCCAGAAGGAATCAACGTCAGAAGCAGAGAAGTCCCTGATAAAAAAGTGAAATTCTTTAAAAATCCTGGAAAAATCCCGATAAAAAACGGAAAAGATCTCTGAAGCATTTCCTGAAGGAGTTCCTGAAGGCATCCCAAAAGAAATCCCTGAAGGAATCATTGAGGGAATCTCTGGAGGAATTAAGAGGTTCTATGTAGGAATTCCGGTGGGAATTCTTAAAGAAACCCCGAGAAAAACAGAGGAGTAATCCTTGAAGAGTCCCTGATGCAATTTCGGGAAGAATCCGTGTAAGAATCCCGGAGGAAATCTCTAAAAGGCTGTTCATAAGCCACGTAGACCGAAATTTGGCAATCTCAGACCCCCCATCCCCCTTCGTAGAATTTGTCCATACAAAAATTTTGAAATATGTATGGGGCGTAGACTTAGGCCACACCCCCCCTCCCCCCCAAGAAGTCTACGTGGTTTATAAACGGCCCCTAAAGGAATATCGGTAGGAATCCCTGATGAAATGCCGAAAATAAAAATCAAATTTTGATATTGTTCAGATGTTCCAAGAACATTTTTCAGATATTATTTTCAGATCTTTTATCTCTTATATCAATCAAACCAATATCATGTTTTGATCGTCAGTATTTTACCTCTACCCGGGTAGTGGTAACGCGCTTGTCTATTGAATAGGAGTCGTGAGTTCAAGTCTCCTCATTTCATTTCTCACTTACCCTAGTATTTGTAAAGCCTAGCTACTGGAAGCTATGTCGTGTTTGATAAACAAGTTGAGATTTAAAACTTGCTCCGGTGGGAATCGAACCCACGACCTCCAATTCGCTAAATGGGCGTGGTCCAAACCGTCAAGAGTTCGACGACATACTGATGTCTGTGGACAATTCTCGAGACTCACGAAAAGTTTGAAAAGAAAACTCCTACTTTGACATACATGCACACAACAAAGACCTATGGCAGGTGTTTATCTTATTTATATTCAAAGGAGATTATTGAATTGTGAAAAGAGGCAAACTATTGGATTGTAAATATGTAAAAGCAAAAAACTATGTGCGGTAGTTGAATCGAGTTCAGTTCTACGCCTACCTTCAGGGGACGAAGATGGTCAAGTGACTCCGGAATAGAAGCACCCGTCTAGCGAATTGGCAGGCTTAGATTCAGTTCCCAGCGGATCACTTTTTTTTACAATTTAAATCTAAATTTTTCACCAAATATGTATTTGATAAAACATGGTTATTTCTACTTGGCTTGCTTAGCCTAATTGAAAATCGAGAAATTAACATCTGGAAGGAATGCCGGAAGATGTTCTTAGAGAAGTCCCGGGAGAAATCATCTAAAGAATCCCGGGAGGAATTCGTAATGGAATTCCAGGAAATTGGAAAGTATGAATCAATGAGAAAGTCCTGCAAAAATCGCTGAAGGAATCCCGGGAATAATCCCTAATAAGGAATTCAGGGTGAAATCGTTGCCGGAGTTCCGGGAAAAATGTCGGAAAAAAATCATGAAAGAATCTGAATCTGAAGTTTGTGGAATGTTTTTAAGGAATTCATTACTGCACAAATTTATGAAAAGATCAACGTGATAGTAACTTTTTCTTGAAATTTAAGCCAACAACGGTAAATGGTGTGTTAAACAGTTCAAGCTACTTTACTATTACTTTAGAGCTTTTAGTAGAACTTGTTACTTCAGACTCTAGTTTAATTTAAAAACACTTCACTAATACTTCACTTTTGCTAAAGAAAATAAAAAATGAATAACTCTTTTAAAGAAAAACTAGAAAGGACGAGCAAATTCCTTTTAATTCTACTACTGTGCTTATCTTCGGACAGATAGGCCTATTTCGTCTGTGACTTACAGACTTCTTCAGTGTCAAGTGCTCGACTGAAGAAAACCTCGCATTCGTTGTGGTATTTATACTACCTACAAAATTGTAGGTACAGATTTGTAAAAAAAGGGGTGTATCTACCTGTTGGAAAACAGGGTGTCAATAAGATACCTAAAGCTAGGAAAATTCCTACCGATTTGGTAGGTAGTCAATTGGTGTTTATTATTATTATTATTATTATTTTTTTTTCTTGACGAAATAGGCCTATCTGTCCGAAGATAAGCACAGTAGTAGAATTAAAAGGAATTTGCTCGTCCTTTCTAGTTTTTCTTTAAAGGAGTTATTCTTTTTTTATTTTCTTTTGCAAAAGTGAAGTATTAGTGAAGTGTTTTTAAATTAAACTAGAGTCTGAAGTTCAAGCTAATTTTGATGAAACTGGAAAAAAGATGATTTATCTCTTTTATTGTTGATTTTGATCAGCCTTCCTTTTATACAATATTTAATTCAATAATTCTTGTTTAACGGAATCAATTAATTCGCCTTCCATCTAAAGATTTCCAGGAACTTCGACAGAGAGCATCTTCAGATGAAAAGCTTCAAGCAGCAATTTGAAATCAAACTTTCTTCTTTCCAAATCATTCTATTGAAACATTGCTACAAATGCGAAACTCAAACTGCTACAAAAAAAAGCCCACTGGACAAACGACTGAGAAGGATACGCTAAATCGCTTCGGGGAATTTGCCGGGACAATTGGATAAGACTCGAACGAAACTTTTAAGCCGAGTTTTAAAATTGTTTTTCGGTCCGGCTTTGAGCACAGCGTCCCACCCTGTGTGTCCAACCTGTCGTGTTTCTATCTGTCGCCTCCCTCCCTGAACCGTTTTTCCAAATTTCTTTCACTAAAAAATTCAAAGCAACGATGACTTCCCCCTCCCCACTATCAACTGTCCCAATGCCCACCTGAAAAAAAAATCGAAAAAGAAATCTGCTTCGCACAGCACATCCCCTACTTACCGGTCCAAATTGTTCGAAGTAACTTTTCACGTCCTCCAGTGTGGTAGGTGCTGATAAACCACCCACAAATATCTTCTTCGTTCTCGTCACCATCTGCAAAACGGAGGAAAAAGAGAAAGGGAAAAAAGTCGATCAGTGCACGCGGGAAAAGTTATGAACATCCACAGCAAGCTGCCCGGACAGTTTTCTGAGTGTCGGGTGCAATAAATTATCTTCGTCGATGCAGTCAGTGGCCCCAGCCCAGCCCAGCATTGGCAGCAGCCACAACGCCCAACAAAGACCATCTCCGAGGAGAATGATTATAAATCTTGTGTTCGATTGGTGAGGAGCAATAAAGCTGGCAAACGGTGCCAGTGAACAGTGGGGTTGATTATTAGGAGAGGTGATCAAAATTCGTAAAGGTTTGCTAGCCAGATCCCTTAGTAATAAATTAGAGAATAAAAAAAAAACAGAGAATCAGAGAATCAGAGAATCAGAGAATCAGAGAATCAGAGAATCAGAGAATCAGAAAATCAGAGAATCAGAGAATCAGAGAATCAGAGAATCAGAGAATCAGAGAATCAGAGAATCAGAGAATCAGAGAATCAGAGAATCAGAGGTCAGAGAATCAGAGAATCAGAGAATCGGAGAATCTGTGAATCAGAAAAAAATGCAAACACGATTTTTATGTCTCAATTTTTGACCTACGCTGTTTCCCACT
Source organism: Aedes albopictus (assembly GCF_035046485.1). NCBI lineage: Eukaryota > Metazoa > Arthropoda > Insecta > Diptera > Culicidae > Aedes > Aedes albopictus. Next base: position 461,381,382 of record NC_085137.1, read on the forward strand.
GTGCACACACTCAACCCATCCGAATGGGGGAAAAAGGACTGCACATAAATACCAAACATATTTTTATGGTGCAATCGTGACCAATCGGAAACCATGGAAGAAGACACAGAGCGAGCGAGAGAAAGAGGTACCAGGAGACAGCGGAAATCCTTTAAGTGGCAGATGGTTTGATTGGTATCAAGTCGTAAGGGCTTAGGGTTTTGAAAAATGCTTCAATAAATCGAATTGAACTTTGAACTCAATCAAGTCGATGACAATAATGTTCATTGATTAGCTGGGCAGAGCAATTAGCATTGCCTTAGGTACAGGAGTATGCGTGTGTGTATGAGTGTGTGAATAATTCATCTTCTTCGCCATCGGCTACAAGCGTTGAAGTAATTTCCAATCAACGCTACGTGGCATTTCCGCCAAAAGCCATCTCTCGGACCGACCCATTGATAGTTAGAGTAGCAATCCCTTCGGGGCACTTTGACCTGGGCTGGCCACGGCTCGGCCTGGTTCGTTAATAGAAACTTGTGTCCGAGTAGCAATCCGGTGGCGGCAGCGGCGGCCTCCAGAGACAATCGATTCAACGTTCTTGTATTGTGGTAATTGAATTCGTCCATCAAGCAGTACGGTACACTGGGGTAAATTGATAAGCTGTGTGAAACACCCATGAAAAACTCGAGAAAAAAATGACCATGTACGCATATATGGCCATATACATTCTTCACATAACTCAGGAACAAAAAAAAGTACATTCTAAAAATTTCAGTGATCAAAGCTTATGAAATAACCTTCTCAAAAATATTTTTTTGAAAATTTTCCGCGAGTTCGGGCATAGTTTTCCCGGCTTTTCTTTATGAATTTTCTCAACGGTGGAAAATTTCGTGGACCACTTTTTCCACTTCATATTTTTTTGGATTCCTGAGGAAATTTGCTTTCATTTTCATTAAAACTTTGTTTCTACGATGCTTCGTTCTCAAGTTATGATGTTTCAAAGAAAAGGCACAGACAAACAGACGTAACACTTGCGAAATTTCCGTCGACCACGCTTTTAACGATCATTTTAAATTTTCATAGTTGTGGCTTTCACAACCAGAGGCGCGTGCATCGTTTTTCTATGCGTTTGACGTTTCACATTAGCGCCTTCTGTTGATGATATTGCACAACACAGTGATTCGTGCAACTTTTCCACCAGGTGATGGTAGTGTGCACTGGGCGATGGATTTCCACGAAAATCGTTCAAGGTGTTACGTCTGTTTGTCTGTGGAAAAGGCTTACATGACACATTTGGACATTTTTCAAAAAAAAAAATGGCCATAACTCAAAAACGAGAAAAAAGTGCATTCCAAACATTTAAGCGATTAAAGCTTATGAAATAACCTTCTCAAAAACATTGTTTGAATTTTTTTCTCATGCTTGGGCATTTTCCGGCTTTTTCTTACGAATTTTCTCAACTGTGGAATGTTTTGTGGAAAACTTTTTCCAGTTCATATTTTTTTTAAGATTTCTTAGAAAATTTGCTTTCATTTACTTAAAAAGCTTTGTTTCTATGATGCTTCGTTCTTGCGTTATGATTTTTCAAAGTAAGTAGTGTCAGGGGAAAACAAAAAAAAATCCATCTGAGTTTTCCGGGAAAACAGGCGACCCTGAATTTTTCTCAAAATGTTTTTGTTCATGTATCCATGAGCCCTGCCTGTGGAAAAAGTTTCATGAAAATCTGAGACCCTTCGGCCAGAACCCGTAGGGTAATAAAAAAATGCCCATCTGGCATATGTACCATAAAACTGCCTGACAAAAATACTTCCTCCATAGATTTTTTTAGGAATCCGTGCGATAATTATGACATGAATGCACCCTTTCTGTGTAATATGTCGAAAATACGATAACTAACAAGCGTACGAGAATTATTATAGGAAACCATCCACGGATTCCTTCAGAAATGCTTTCGGCGTTTCTTAATGAAATCAAAGGTTCTTTCTAGAATTTTCGCCGAAAATTTCTTAAAAATATGTCATCAGACTCCTTCATAAATACTCACAAAAAGTCCTCGAGAAATTCTTTCAGGAAATCTTCAAGAAATATTCCTTCAGAAATTACTCCAGAAACACGGTTTTAAAATCTACCAAGGTTTCGTTCAGAGGCTCTTCCGAAGTTTTTTTTTAGAAATTCTTTCATGGTTGCTTTGAGAAATTTGTGCGGGGCTCCCCATGAATTTCTCAAAAAAATTCTTCGTTTTTTTTTAAGTACATTTCTATGGGTTTCTTCTGATATTCAACCAAAAATTACGTTGGAAACTTTCCTTGGGATTAATTTTGAAAATTCAGCGGATGTCCCAAGGAGTATCGATTTTCTAGCATAGTATATTCAGCTCTTGTATGACTGAATTTGGTCATATACTGTTTTTTTTTTTCAGGGATTCCTTCGAAATTTTCTACAGGAATTCCTTAACGAATTTTTTTCAAAGACTTTTTTGTTAATTCTTCCAGTGGTACTTTAGAGAATTTCCCAGATATTTCTTCAAAAAGTAACAAGAGAGTAGTTTAGGAATCGCCCTAGGGATTCCATTGAAAATTCCCGCATGGATGTGTCCAGGAGTTTCATCAGGAATTCCCCCAGAGATTCTTGCATTTTAGCTTTAGTGCTGTTGGCAGAAAGTCTTCCAGAGATTCCTTCAGTATTTCCTCCAGATATTCTTTTATGTATTTTTCGGCAAATTTCCGCTTAGCAGAACTGCAGTAATTTCATCACGGATTCTTTATGAAATTTATTCAAAAATATTTCCTCAGGAACTTCTACGGAAATTCTGAAGAAACTAGCTGACCTGACGTGGCTAGCCACGTTAGCTGAGAAAAGATTGTTTTTGAAATTCCAGTTACACTTCTTCACTGCAACACTTTTACACATATGTAAATTTCTGTCAGTTCATAAAATTCTGCCTAATCTACTAGTCGTACGCTTTTATATAATAGAAAGGAGAGTTCCAGAGAATTCGAGAATGTTCACCTATTTCTGTAAAGCTCTCAAGAACATTCTAGAATCTATATCCAGAATGCTTCTCTCTTGAACGTTTACTAATCTCCAGAAAGTTCTCGAAATTTAATAAATTTTGATGTTTTAGAACTGTTTTGAAGTAACTTTTAATATTCTTTCTATGAGCGCTCACCAACTCCCCGAAACCCCAGATATTTTCGGCATTAAAAAATATGTTCCAGAAAATTTTAGAAGGTTTGTTTTCTTATTCTCTCTACTGCTTCTAACGGTTCAGCCGCTTCTATTTAGAAAGTTCAAGGTATTTAAAGTAGTTTGATGTTCCAGAATATTGTAGAAGATTTTTCTGTTTTTTTTTTCTTATTTTTGGAACGTTCAGTAGCTTCCAGAAATATTTCAAAAAATGTATGCAATAGCTTGTTCCAGAACATTTCTGAAGGTTATTTCTCTTTTTTTCTGGAACGTTCACAAACTTCCAGACACTTTTCGTAAATTTAAAAATTTTGTAAAAGGTTCTTAGTCTTGTTTTTGGGACGTACAGTAACTTCTCGAGAGGTCTTATAATCTCAGAAAGTTTGATGGTAGATTATTATTCTTCTTTTTTAAGCATTCAGTAATATCCAGAAAATTCTCGTAATTTTTTTTGTAATTTGATGTTCCAGAACATCCAAAAAGGTCTTCCCAAACATTTCCAGAAAGTTCTCGAAATTAAAAAAAAAAGTGGTACAGAACATTCCAGAACGTTTTTCTGCTTCCTTTTTTTGAAACGTTTAGTAACTTACAGAAAGTTTTCAGTATTTGAGAAAGTGTGATAACCCAGAATATCTCAAATTATGGTTTTACTTTTGGAACATTCAGTAACTTCCAAGAGGTTTCTGGAAGTTTTATAGATTTTTATTTTCCAGAACATTCCAGAAAGCTCTTTTTGCTTGTTCCCTAACATCCATAAAGTTTTCCAAATTTTATAAAGTTTGTTGTTGAGAACATTCTAGAAGGTTCTTTTCTAAAAAGTTGGCCAACCTAAAAGTGGCCATTAGAAGTTCTCAGTTAATAACTGTGGAAGAGCTCATAGACAGAAGCTCATAGCTGAAAAGCAGACTTTGACCCAGTTGAGATGTTACGCCAAAGATTCTTCCCCTCCCTTTGGAGCTCTACCAGGATTTCTTCGGAAATTCGAACAAGGATTTCTCCAAGAATTCTTTGCGATATTCCTTCAGTGCTTCCTGCAGAATTTCCTAAAAAGACTACAACATTCATTATAGTATTTTTTTCAAGAAATCGTTCCAGTATTTTCACCAGAATTATTTCCTGAATTGTCCTTAGAGTTCCCTGCTGAATATTTCCGGATCTTCCTCCATGGATTTTTCAAAAGTAGTTCAATGAAGTTTCACGAAAATTATCGAAAAATTTTCCAAGGAATCGTTGAAGATTTGATTTAAGAAATCCCTGGAAGATTTTCTGAAGGAATTCCTTTACAAAACTACCTGAATTAATTCATCAGGATAAAATGCTTGAGACATTGCTGGTGGAAGAATTTCTGAAGGAATTTCTACAAAAATGTCTGCAGAAATTACAGACAGAGGTACTGGTGAAATGCTTGAAAAAATCGCTCAATAAATATAATTTTGAAGGATCCCCGGAGGATTTTCTGAAGGAATCCTTGGAAGAATTCCTAGATATACCTCTGAAGAATTTCTCGAAAAAAAGTCTTACACAATTTCTTATGCGACTTGTACACAAAATCTTTTAACCACTACTAGGAGGAATTCCGGAAGGAACAAAATAAAATCCTGAGAACCGCTTTTGAAATCTTTGAAATAAATACCTTATTAATTTGATGAACGGGTCATTTTTTTTTTATATAACTCAGTCATTTTTGAATTTATTAATTCGGTTTCTCGTTGACGAATAGTACTACTACGTCTTCCTGTCCACAAACTTTCATGTAGACCCATACATATAAATAATCGGGTTCCAGGTCATTTGGCTGAATGCCGTTTGGCTGAAAATGAATTATGAATTCAAGTGATAATGCCACTTTTCCCCAGATCAGTACAGCTCGAAAGAACAGCTGATAAGAATTGAATTTAATTGAATCTAAAATGAATATCGTGAACCCTAGTGTACTGCAAAAAGTGATAAGAGAAGGAGAGTGTAGTACACTTGGACGTATCGCTGACCCGATGTCCACATGTAGCAGTCATCATGATTTTGTAGATAAACGTGTAGATAGTTGTACATAGTACTGAAGGACAATCTCTATTATACCCTGGTACGATCCACATCGTTTGTGCGTTTCAGTCGGTCGTGTGCGAGTTGGTGGAAGAAAAATAATTATTCCGTTTGGTGAACTTCTGTACAACTCCGAAAGTGCATTTTAGTGAAATTGCATTAAGATCACTGTGCATTCAGTCTCCGAGCAGTGTTTTTCAGATTCTTCAAACGATCCGACAAAGCAACTCAGGAAAGATACCCAGTGCATCGTTGTGCAGCTTTTCATCACGGTGGGTATTCTGGAGTGCAGTAACCCATTGTGCGTTGGAGTCATCATCGTAGTGCATAATCTTTGGGCCGTCGACATCAGCGACGGTGGAAAATCCTTCGCAAAGGAACTGTAAGCCCCATCAACAACCTTTGTTTCAAAGTAGGAAAAATCTGTGATGAAATAATGGCCCAACGGCTTTGGTCAACTGGCAGGTCTCCAAATAATCGCGTGTACTTGACAGAACTGGAGAATCCCCTGCAGGTATTCATAGGATAGTTTCTTGGAAAATTTCTTGAAAAATACCAAGAAATCGATTCAAAAATAGTTTCTTAAAGAGTTGATAAAAGAACTTTTGTAAGGAAGGTCTGAATGATTCCAGAAAAATGGCTGGAGGAGTATCTGAAGAACTGTTGGAGAAACCCCTAGAGGTAATTCAAAAGATGTTTTTTTTTTTGAGAATTTTTTAGAATTTCAAGAAAAGTTCTGAATAAATGATGTATTAGGCGGTTACATTTATTTATTCCACTTTTTGTCCCACCACTCTTTGACTGGTCGAGGGGGTGGGGATAAAAATAATAAAGCATTTAATTTGAAAAATATTAAAAACTCATCGGGTTTGTTAATGAATTTTGAGCAAGACCCGAAATTTTGAGAAATATATTTTTATCTGCCCCCTCAAAATGCAAAATTCTGCCAAAAATTTTTGAAGGGCGGGGGAGGGGTGTGGCAGACAAAATATCAAAATTTAATTTGTATCAGCCTTATCTGAAGAAAAAAAAAACTCTGAACATATACAAGCAATGATTTTTAAAATGTTTCCGGAAAATTTTCTGATTTTCTGAAGGAAAACCGTAGAGGAATTTATGCGAGAATCTTCAAACACTTGTGAAAGAACAAGTATCTCCTGGAAACAACAAATATATCCTGGAATCTTGCAGAAACGTTTGAAGGAATTCCTGGAGAAACCCCTACCAGAGCTCATAGCAGAATTATTTAATAATATTTCTGAATTCTGACAGGAATTTCTGGAGGAATTTCTTCGGAAAGGAAACACATGAAGGAAAACAAGCATGAAGGTATGTAGCAATTCTTGAAGGAATATCCCAAATAATTCCTTAAGGAATCCCAAGCGGAATTTTGCAAGGAATTGCTGAGGAAACCCGTGGACCAGGTTCAAGATAAATCTCTTGAGAATTTTCAGAATATCAGTATAAATTTTGATATTCCCAGGATGCATTGCAATACGGGCTAAACAAGCCCTAGAATATAATAGAATAGAAATCTCTTGCAAATTTTCTTGAGAAACAAGAAAAAATCATGAGAACAAAACCTGATGAAAGAATCTCTGGCTGGAGGAATCCCTAAAGTAATGTTCAAAGTAATGCATGGACAGGGAAGCATTCTGAAGGGATGCTAAAGGCACTATCCATGAGCTAATTAGACTAATTTTTCTGCCTATCTCAACTTCCGTCCCCCTCGTAGACTTTTACTAAGTGCTTCCCGGGGTTCTCTCAACTAGACAGTGGCTTTGTGATAACTTGCTTGGGGGTGTACCAGTATAGGGGGCGCTGAAATTTGGAATCCTTGAATCATCAGCTGGGCGCAAAACGGTGAGTCGATAAGGAGAGCGTCCAACATGGCTCTGGTACTCACAAGCTCCTACCTCATGCTTCCACGGGTCAAGCGATGACAAAGACCGTCAGCGAAGAGTAGTGTGCTTACCCGAGCAAAGTTTCATAACAGCCGGATAACATACTGTGTTATCTGATATCAAAAATAATTAACTAAATTTGTTCTCATTGTGGCTGAATAAGCAGGCAACATAGCAAACATGATAACAACCAAGTATACCCGTGATACCAATACAATATCTCATTATGTTATCATCAAAGGCACCCTGATAACAACTTCTGTAAATCTATCAATTTTATCCAATTTTGTTATCAGAAAGATATTTGCAACGGTCATTGATAACTAACTTCCGTTGTTGTTGTCGACGATGATGCCCGAAGTTTGACAGGTAATGGTAACATGAACTACCAAGTTAATAACACAAAATTGTAAAATGAGTTCTGGAGCGTACACTTGTTATCAGTTTGTTACTGCTAAGTTATTGTACTTTGCTCGGGTAGCTGGTAGTGCAGCCTGGGCATTGTTGTCCTTTTGACGTCAGATTGAGGAGGTACGACCCGAGCGTCTGTTTACCAAAGAGGTGCGGCTTACACAGCGTCTGTTCTGGCATCCAGCGGCTGAGTAAGAAATGCTGCATCACGCCCAGCTAGATCCAAGGTGGTAGCCTCACCAGCGTGGTCGTCCCATTGTTGGTTCGGACGTTAAGCAGAACTGGCACGATGGCCCTCCGGCGAGACAGGAGTGTTGGCGTAGGCCCAATAAGCCACCCGTAAAAAACCCCATTGCGAATAACATAGAAGAAAATACGACTCGATACAATCGGCAAAGATCCACGCGACAAAATAAGGACTACGATTGGAAACTTGGAACATGCAATTGCAAGTCAACTGGTTTCGCAGGATGTGACAGGATAATTTACGGCGGGCATTGGGCGGCTACCTTCTATCAAAGCAGTGGCATTGGCATTGTTCCCAATGAACTGGGAACAGGATTTATAGTGTTGGGCAAGATGCGACAACGTGTGATCGGGTGGCAGCCGATCAACGCAAGGATGTGCATGTTGAGAGTTAAGGGCCGTTTCTTCTACTACAGCATCATCAACGTCCACTGCCCACACGAAGGGAGACCTGATGACGAGAAAGAAGCGTTCTACGCGCAGTTAGAGCAAACATACGATGCGATGGTTGCTCGCCGCGTGACGTGAAAATCGTTGTCGGCGACATGAACGCGCAGGTAGGAAGGGAGGAAATGTACAGACCGGTAATCGGGCGAAACAGCCTGCACACCGTATCGAATGATAATGGCCAGCGATGCGTAAACTTTGCAGCCTCCCGTGGTATGGTAGTCCGAAGCACTTTCTTCCCCCGCAAAGATATCCACAAAGCCACCTGGAGATCACCCGACCATCAAACAGAAAACCAAATCGACCACGTTCTAATCGACGGTAAATTCATCTCGGATATAACCAATGTCGCACAGACCGCAGTGAGAATATAGATTCGGATCACTACTTATGCATGCGCTCAAAACTTTCGACACTTATCACCTCGCGTCGAAGTCGAACGCCGCGACTCAACATCGAGCAGCTGCGTAACGTAAAAGTGGCTCAAGACTACGCGCAGCAGTTAGCAGTGGCCCTACCAACGGAAGAGCAGCTTGGCGCAGCTACACTTGAAGATGGCTGGAGGGATATCCGATCCGCCATAGGTAGTACCTCGGCTACAGCACTAGGCTTCGCGACTCCGAATCACAGAAACGACTGGTACGACGGCGAATGTGAACAGTTGAAAAACGAGAAGAATGCAGCATGGGCGAGAATGCTGCAACACCGTACGAGGGCGAATGAGGCACGTTACAAACAGGCGCGGAACAGGCAGAACTCAGTCTTCCGGATGAAGAAGCGCCAGCAGGAAGAACGAGATCGCGAAGCGATGGAAGAGCTGTACCGCGCTAAGTACACACGAAAGTTCTACGTGAAGCTGAACCGCTCGCGCAGAGGCTTTGTGCCACAAGCCGACATGTGCCGAGATAATCACGGGAATATTCTCACGAGCGAGCGTGAGGTGGTCGAGAGGTGGCGGCAGCATTACGATGAGCACCTCAATGGCGACGTTGCAAGTACCGAAGGTGGCATGGTAGCAGATCTAGGAGTATGTGCACAGGACGAAAGACTTCCGGCCCCTGACCTCCAAGAGATTGAGGAGGAGGTTGGCCGGTTGAAAAACAACAAAGCCGCTGAAGCAGATCAACTACCAAGCGAGCTTCTAAAATACGGTGGGGAAACACTGGTGAGAGCTCTACACCGGGTCATTACCAAGATTTGGGAGGAGGAAGTATTACCGGAGGAATGGATGAAAGGTATCGTGTGTCCCATCTACAAAAAGGGCGACAAGTTGGATTGCGGGAACTACCGCGCGATCACACTACTGAGCGCTGCCTACAAGGTACTCTCTCAAATGTTATGCCGCCGTCTATCACCGATTGCAAGAGAGTTCGTGGGGCAATATCAGGCTGGATTCATGGGCGAACGTGCTACAACGGACCAGATGCTTGCCATCCGCCAGGTGTTGCAGAAATGCCGCGAATACAACGTGCCCACACATCACTTGTTCATCGATTTCAAATCGGTTTATGATACAATCGATCGAGTCCAGCTATGGCAGATTATGCACGAATACGGACTCCCGGATAAACTAATACGATTAATTAAGGCGACGATGAATCGAGTTATGTGCGTAGTTAGAGTATCAGGGACACTCTCGAGTCCCTTCGAATCTCGCAGAGGAATACGGCAAGGTGCTTGCTGTTTAACATCGCCTTAAAAGGTGTAATTAGGAAAGCGGGGATAAACACGAGTGGAACGATTTTCCCGTCATCCGTTCAGCTTCTTGGTTTTGCTGATGATATTGATATTACTGCTCCGAAATATGAGACGATGGCGGGAACATACATCCGACTGAAGAATGAAGCCAGGCGAATCGAATTAGTTATTACAATGTGTCGAAGACAAAGTACATGATGGCAAAGGGCTCCAGGGAGGAATCACCGCGCCCGCCACCCCGAATTTATATCGACGGTAATGAAATAGAGGCGGTTGAAGAATTCATGTACTTGAGTTCACTAGTGACCGCCGACAACGACACCAGTAGAGAAATTTACAGGCGCATTGTGGCAGGAAATCGAGATAAGTTTGCCTTCACACGAAGTCAACAATCTACAAAACGCTTATTGGACCGGTAGGCCTCTATGGGCACGAAGCATGGACTTTCGGATGGAAGGTGTTCAAGGGCTGAAAGTCTCTCTAATAAAGACAAATCAATCAATCAATGGAAGGTGTAGCATACCATCTACGGCGGAGTGCAGATGGAAGACGGGACTTGGAGAAGGCGAATGAAACACGAACTGCATCGGCTGCTGAGAGAACCAACCATCGTTAACACCGCGAAAATTGGGAGGCTTTGATGGGCGGGTCACGTCATCAGGATGTCGGATAGAAACCCGACTAAAATGGTTCTTCAGAGCAATCCGACCGGTACAAGAAGACGTGGAACGCAACGAGTTAGGTGTACAGCAGAGGACACCAAGGCCTTAGTCTGACCGATAAGGTAAGATAAGCAACATCTGCATGGTCTTGCTGAATACCTATACACTTACCAGCTTTATAATACCATTCACCCTGCTATACCTTACACGATCCTAGAATATACTCAGCAGGGTGCCTCCAGGGGGAGCCCTATCACAGATGGAGTGAATTGATTGAAAGTAAGCATAAAGGTGGCGGCGGCGGCGGTGGCAGGCCACTGTAGTATGGCCCGCCACCGCCTTAAGGGAGTTTTCACCTGGTTGGTATATATGAGAACGGTGGTGGCGGCAGGAAATTGCAATTATCCATCAACTGGCACACCAGCCACTCTTTGGGTCCGGCCGCACCAGCGGAACCGAGAAGGCAAAATCAGAACGCACCATCACCACCACCGCCGTGGCCGCGGTCGCGACCGGCTTGATTAATTCATTACTTTATTATGGTGCGAGAACGGTACGACGTCCATCCACCCGGTCGGCTCACCTCAACACGGTAGCAGTACGGACGGAGACGGAGGCCCAACCAGTTGGCTGTCATGCAATCAGCTGACTAATTGTTCTGCGTGTTGCGGGGAATTTTTCGCTGATGACCCCACCTGGTTGGACCTGGTTGGTGGATAATGGGAAGCACGTGGAGCCCCAGCTATAAATTGTGCGTTTTTATGCGATACAGCGGGGTTCAATTAAAGAAAGAAAGGAGCCGATTGTGTCTTTGTTAGAGATAATAATGTTAACAGTTAACTGTCCTATAGGGTAGATGGGGAACGAAGCAGGAGTCATTTCACTATGATATCAGCGGAGCAGAATCTGGATCTGGAAATTCAAACAGAGACTCAACCAAAAGTAGATTTTGGAATAGGTTTCCTATAGAATTTTTAACAGCATTTCAGTAAAATTCAGAACAAGATTTCAACAGAATCCTTAATACTCCAGTACAACACAGAACAGAATTCCGGCAGAATCCTGATAAAGATTCTCGAAGAATCTTGAATAGGATTCCAAGAGATAAACTGCATTTCACTGAATTTCTGCACGGAGTTCAAGTTGAATTCTGAACGGGAGTTCAAAGAATTTAGGAAAGAACTACAGCAGACATAATTTCACTTTGTATGATTGAGCTATTTTCTGAATTCTGAAAAAAGGTTTAATCAACCATATCGTGATGTGTAGAAAACTAGAGCATGACATTTTATCTTCTGATCGTGTACTCTACATCATGAACACTAGCATATAATATGAATGGCATGAAACAAATTTTAGTAAAACTCCCTCTAGGGCAACTAGTGTCCCCCTGAACGAAGCACCAACTATTCAGTATTCATAATGCGTTGCCAATTCATTCGAAACATGTGCACACTCAAATGGCCCTGCCCAACTAAATACAAATTGTTTCATTGTGCGTCGAGGATAAACTTCTATTTCAAATGTGGCAGCTTTCCAACCCTTTCAATTTGCAGTACGTTGTTTCCGATTTTTTGCCTCGACTCGTCCAACTTCGATTCCATGTCGATTGTTTACTAGTCCACAACGTTTTTTTTCTTCTCTCTCTATATCTCTAAAATGGAAAACCAGACAATCGAAATGCGAGTCACGTTTCTCTCCGATGTAGGCAAAAATTAAACCAACCCATCTGTTGACCGCTCTCCGGGGCAATGCTTGTGGTCAATCCGCTCTCCCCTTCATCCCTTGACCTGAACCCCCACCAGCAAGATGTAAATCGAGCTTTATGAAGCATCAACAGATCATCATTTCTTTTCGTCGGACGCCGCCGCCGCCGCGCCGCCGACGTGACAAATCCTGATCCCCGCAGTCACAGAACGAACGCATCATTCTGTCTTTCGGTGGCAATTATGTGGTCGTAAAACTGATGGTGACACTGGCACTGACTGGGGCTGACTGGGATGCAAGTCACGTTCAGAGCAGGAGAAATAAAACGCGAAATTAAATCACATTCAGACGCGCCCGCCGAAAGATTCGCGAGTTTATAGTGCTGAGGAGTTTTCCGAGGTGACTCCATTACCGGGAAAATGGCTGTTAAAGCTTCGTCTTGTCGGTTCGGTTGATCTATTCGGTTGGTTGGTCGTTGTCGTCGGCGTCGAAAGTCGTGACGACGTCCTTGGAATGCAGTTAAGAGTCGTTCCGAGTTTTCACACCCAGTAAAATCCTTCAGAAGAAAGCGAAAGTATTTTTGGTCACCTACAGTCGGATTTATGACTTGGGTTTATGGCGGTATAATTCTCTGGAAAGAAAATTCGGAAATCCTGAAATGACAGCTAATGTCGCTTGCAGATAATTGAAAATTTCAGTGGGTTGTGACTTAACAAAGTTGTGAATTTATAAAGGAGGAATTCCTAACGGAGATCCTGGAGGAATTTGCAACGAAATTCATTATTATTCCTGAAGAAATGCTCAGCGGAATGAACGGAGGCATTTCCAGTGGAATTCCTGGAGGAATTCCGAGCGGAATTATTGAAGGAATTTCCAATTCCAGGAGGAATTTCCAATGGAATTCCTGGAGCAATTTCCCGTGGAATTCCTGGAGGCATTTCCAGTGGAATTCCTGGAAGAATTTCCAGTGGAATTCCTGGAGGAATTTCCAGTGGAATTCCTGGAGGAATTTCCAGTGGAATTCCTGGAGGAATTTCCAGTGGAATTCCTGGAGGAATTTCCAGTGGAATTCCTGGAGGAATTTCCAGTGGAATTCCTGGAGGAATTTCCAGTGGAATTCCTGGAGGAATTTCCAGTGGAATTCCTGGAGGAATTTCCAGTGGAATTCCTGGAGGAATTTCCAGTGGAATTCCTGGAGGAATTTTCAGTGGAATTCCTGGAGGAATTTCCAGTGGAATTCCTGGAGGAATTTCCAGTGGAATTCCTGGAGGAATTTCCGGTGGAATTCCTGGAGGAATTTCCAGTGGAATTCCTGGAGGAATTTCCAGTGGAATTCCTGGAGGAATTTCCAGTGGAATTCCTGGAGGAATTTCCAGTGGAATTCCTGGAGGAATTTCCAGTGGAATTCCTGGAGGAATTTCCAGTGGAATTCCTGGAGGAATTTCCAGTGGAATTCCTGGAGGAATTTCCAGTGGAATTCCTGGAGGAATTTCCAGTGGAATTCCTGGAGGAATTTCCAGTGGAATTCCTGGAGGAATTTTCCAGTGGAATTCCTGGAGGAATTTCCAGTGGAATTCCTGGAGGAATTTCCAGTGGAATTCCTGGAGGAATTTCCAGTGGAATTCCTGGAGGAATTTCCAGTGGAATTCCTGGAGGAATTTCCAGTGGAATTCCTGGAGGAATTTCCAGTGGAATTCCTGGAGGAATTTCCAGTGGAATTCCTGGAGGAATTTCCAGTGGAATTCCTGGAGGAATTTCCAGTGGAATTCCTGGAGGAATTTCCAGTGGAATTCCTGGAGGAATTTCCAGTGGAATTCCTGGAGGAGTTTCCAGTGGAATTCCTGGAGGCATTTCCAGTGGAATTCCTGGAGGCATTTCCAGTGGAATTCCTGGAGGAATTTCCAGTGGAATTCCTGGAGGAATTTCCAGTGGAATTCCTGCAGGAATTTCCAGTGGAATTCCTGCAGGAATTTCCAGTGGAATTCCTGCAGGAATTTCCAGTGGAATTCCTGCAGGAATTTCCAGTGGAATTCCTGCAGGAATTTCCAGTGGAATTCCTGCAGGAATTTCCAGTGGAATTCCTGCAGGAATTTCCAGTGGAATTCCTGGAGGAATTTCCAGTGGAATTCCTGGAGGAATTTCCAGTGGAATTCTTGGAGGAATTTCCAGTGGAATTCCTGGAGGAATTTCCAGTGGAATTCCTGGAGGAATTTCCAGTGGAATTCCTGGAGGAATTTCCAGTGGAATTCCTGGAGGAATTTCCAGTGGAATTCCTGGAGGAATTTCCAGTGGAATTCCTGGAGGAATTTCCAGTGGAATTCCTGGAGGAATTTCCAGTGGAATTCCTGGAGGAATTTCCAGTGGAATTCCTGGAGGAATTTCCAGTGGAATTCCTGGAGGAATTTCCAGTGGAATTCCTGGAGGAATTTCCAGTGGAATTCCTGGAGGAATTTCCAGTGGAATTCCTGGAGGAATTTCCAGTGGAATTCCTGGAGGAATTTCCAGTGGAATTCCTGGAGGAATTTCCAGTGGAATTCCTGGAGGAATTTCCAGTGGAATTCCTGGAGGAATTTCCAGTGGAATTCCTGGAGGAATTTCCAGTGGAATTCCTGGAGGAATTTCCAGTGGAATTCCTGGAGGAATTTCCAGTGGAATTCCTGGAGGAATTTCCAGTGGAATTCCTGGAGGAATTTCCAGTGGAATTCCTGGAGGAATTTCCAGTGGAATTCCTGGAGGAATTTCCAGTGGAATTCCTGGAGGAATTTCCAGTGGAATTCCTGGAGGAATTTCCAGTGGAATTCCTGGAGGAATTTCCAGTGGAATTCCTGGAGGAATTTCCAGTGGAATTCCTGGAGGAATTTCCAGTGGATTTCCTGGAGGAATTTCCAGTGGAATTCCTGGAGGAATTTCCAGTGGAATTCCTGGAGGAATTTCCAGTGGAATTCCTGGAGGAATTTCCAGTGTAATTCCTGGAGGAATTTCCAGTGGAATTCCTGGAGGAATTTCCAGTGGAATTTCTGGAGGAATTTCCAGTGGAATTCCTGGAGGAATTTCCAGTGGAATTCCTGGAGGAATTTCCAGTGGAATTCCTGGAGGAATTTCCAGTGAAATTCTTGGAGGAATTTCCAGTGAAATTCTTGGAGGAATTTCCAGTGGAATTCCTGGAGGAATTTCCAGTGAAATTCTTGGAGGAATTTCCAGTGGAATTCCTGGAGGAATTTCCAGTGGAATTCCTGGAGGAATTTCCAGTGGAATTCCTGGAGGAATTTCCAGTGGATTTCCTGGAGGAATTTCCAGTGGAATTCCTGGAGGAATTTCCAGTGGAATTCCTGGAGGAATTTCCAGTGGAATTCCTGGAGGAATTTCCAGTGGAATTCCTGGAGGAATTTCCAGTGGAATTCCTGGAGGAATTTCCAGTGGAATTCCTGGAGGAATTTCTAGTGGAATTCCTGGAGGAATTTCCAGTGGAATTCCTGGAGGAATTTCCAGTGGAATTCCTGGAGGAATTTCCAGTGGAATTCCTGGAGGAATTTCCAGTGGAATTCCTGGAGGGATTTCCAGTGGAATTCCTGGAGGAATTTCCAGTGGAATTCCTGGAGGAATTTCCAGTGGAATTCCTGGAGGAATTTCCAGTGGAATTCCTGGAGGAATTTCCAGTGGAATTCCTGGAGGAATTTCCAGTGGAATTCCTGGAGGAATTTCCAGTGGAATTCCTGGAGGAATTTCCAGTGGAATTCCTGGAGGAATTTCCAGTGGAATTCCTGGAGGAATTTCCAGTGGAATTCCTGGAGGAATTTCCAGTGGAATTCCTGGAGGAATTTCCAGTGGAATTCCTGGAGGAATTTCCAGTGGAATTCCTGGAGGAATTTCCAGTGGAATTCCTGGAGGAATTTCCAGTGGAATTCCTGGAGGAATTTCCAGTGGAATTCCTGGAGGAATTTCCAGTGGAATTCCTGGAGGAATTTCCAGTGGAATTCCTGGAGGAATTTCCAGTGGAATTCCTGGAGGAATTTCCAGTGGAATTCCTGGAGGAATTTCCAGTGGAATTCCTGGAGGAATTTCCAGTGGAATTCCTGGAGGAATTTCTAGTGGAATTCCTGGAGGAATTTCCAGTGGAATTCCTGGAGGAATTTCCAGTGGAATTCCTGGAGGAATTTCCAGTGGAATTCCTGGAGGAATTTCCAGTGGAATTCCTGGAGGAATTTCCAGTGGAATTCCTGGAGGAATTTCCAGTGGAATTCCTGGAGGAATTTCCAGTGGAATTCCTGGAGGAATTTCCAGTGGAATTCCTGGAGGAATTTCCAGTGGAATTCCTGGAGGAATTTCCAGTGGAATTCCTGGAGGAATTTCCAGTGGAATTCCTGGAGGAATTTCCAGTGGAATTCCTGGAGGAATTTCCAGTGGAATTCCTGGAGGAATTTCCAGTGGAATTCCTGGAGGAATTTCCAGTGGAATTCCTGGAGGAATTTCCAGTGGAATTCCTTTAGGAATTTCCAGTGGAATTCCTGGAGGAATTTCCAGTGGAATTCCTGGAGGAATTTCCAGTGGAATTCCTGGAGGAATTTCCAGTGGAATTCCTGGAGGAATTTCCAGTGGAATTCCTGGAGGAATTTCCAGTGGAATTCCTGGAGGAATTTCCAGTGGAATTCCTGGAGGAATTTCCAGTGGAATTCCTGGAGGAATTTCCAGTGGAATTCCTGAAGGAATTTCCAGCGAAATTCCTGGAGGAATTTCCAGTGGAATTCCTGGAGGAATTTCCAGTGGAATTCCTGGAGGAATTTCCAGTGGAATTCCTGGAGGAATTTCCAGTGGAATTCCTGGAGGAATTTCCAGTGGAATTCCTGGAGGAATTTCCAGTGGAATTCCTGGAGGAATTTCCAGTGGAATTCCTGGAGGAATTTCCAGTGGAATTCCTGGAGGAAATTCCAGTGGAATTCCTGGAGGAATTTCCAATGGAATTCCTGGAGGAATTTCCAGTGGAATTTCGGGAGGAATGTCCAGTGAAATTCCTTGATGAATTTCCGATGAAATTTATGGAGGAATTTCCTTTGGAATTACAGTGGAACTCTTGGAGGTATTTCCAGTGGAATACCTGAAGAAATTTCCAGTGGAATTCCCGGAGGAATTTCCAGTGGAATTTCTGGAGGATTTTCCAGTGAAATTCCTGGAGGAATGTGCTCGTGGAGAATTCCAGGAGAAATTCTTGAAGAATTCCAGTAGGAATGCTTTTAGAATTCCAGGATGAACTCTTAGAGAGTACCAGGAGGAATTCTTAAAGAATTCCAGGAGGAATTCTTGAAGAATTCCAGGAGGAATTCTTGGAGAATTCCAGGAGGAATTCTGGGAGAATTCCAGGAGGAATTCTTGGAGAATTCCAAGAGGAATTCTCGGAAAATACCAGGAGGAATTCTTGGAGAATTCCAGACCAAATTCTTAGAGAATTCCATGAGGAATTCTTGGAGAATTCCAGGAGGAATTCTCGGAGAATTTCAGGAGGATTTTTTGTAGAAATCCAGGAGGAATTCTTGATGAATTCTAAGAGGAATTCTCGGAAAATACCAGGAGGAATTCTTGGAGAATTCCATACCAAATTCTTGGAGAATTCCATGAGGAATTCTTGGAGAATTCCAGGAGGAATTCTTGGAGAATCCCAGGAGGAATTCTTGGAGAATTCCAGGAGGAATTCTTGGAGAATTCCAGCAGGAATTCTTTGAGAATTGCAGGAGGAATTCTTTGAGAATTGCAGGAGGAATTCTTTGAGAATTCCAGGAGGATTTTTTGGAGAATTCCAGGAGGAATTCTTGGAGAATTCTAGGAGTAATTCTTGGAGAATTTCAGGAGGAATTCTTGGAGAATTTCAGGAGGAATTCTTGGAGAATTCCAGGAGGAATTATTGGAGAATTCCAGGAGGAATTCTTGGAGAATTCCAGGAGGAATTCTTGGAGAATTCCAGGAGGAATTCTTGGAGAATTCCAGGAGGAATTCTTGGAGAATTCCAGGAGGAATTCTTGGAGAATTCCAGGAGGAATTCTCGGAGAAATCCAGTAGAAATGCATGGAGAATTCCAGGAGGAACTCTTGGAGAATTCCAGGAGGAATTCTTGGAGAATTCTAGGAGTAATTCTTGGAGAATTTCAGGAGGAATTCTTAGAGAATTTCAGGAGGAATTCATGGAGAATTTCAGGAGGAACTCCTGGAGAATTCCAGGAGGAATTTTTGGTGAATTCCAGGAGCAATTCTTGAAGAAGTCCAGGAGGAATTGTTGTAGAAATCCAGAAGGCATTTTTCAAGAATTCCTGGAAGAATTCCTGAGGATAATTGATCAATAAAAAGATATTGAAATTTGAAATTCCACGTCCTTTTTTTCCTCAGCTGAATTGGATAATAAAGGAATTGCAATATATGAAGGGTTGTATTTCCACTTCCAATTGGTTTCCAATTTGGACCGATGTATTCAAAGTGTGGGGCACAAATGTCGAAGCAACGGTTTTCATTTGCCATCAATGGATTACGATGATTGAGGTTTGACGATTTTACGAGACATTATTAAAATAAGTCGTTCCTGTATCGCCGTATGAGCACCGTTCGTCTGGTTCTGCGTATGATTTATGATCCGGTTGGAATTAGTTCGAGTAGCCACGTCGAGGAAACGTTTTACGGCTTGTAAAGATGTAAATTGCTTCCGTTTTAGCATTACGAATGTTATTGTTCGTTCGGAAGCCTTTGGTTGGATGATCTTAGGAAGCAAACAGAGGTTGATTTCACGCACCGTTACCAACATTTCACGCTCCTGGTAGCACCAGCTTGCTGTTATGAGAACATGATTAACTGATCCGAATTTGAATTTTCACTTGAAAATTTTCATTAGGCATTTA
Organism: Aedes albopictus; assembly: GCF_035046485.1. Lineage (NCBI taxonomy): Eukaryota > Metazoa > Arthropoda > Insecta > Diptera > Culicidae > Aedes > Aedes albopictus. The sequence continues at coordinate 461,400,536 of NC_085137.1, forward strand.
ATTATTTCCAGCTGGAATATTGCTCTGAATTGCGCTGACATCCTGTTCAAGTTAATATTGTTGAGATTTCTCCTAGAATCCTGTTCAGCTGGAATCCTATTCAGGATTCTGTTGGAATTCAGTTAAGGATTCTTCCGGAATCCTGTTCATGATTCTGCCGGAATCCTGTTCAGGATTCTTCTGAAATGCTGTTCAGGATTATTCTGAAATGCTGTTCAGGGTTCTACTGGAATCCTGTTCAGGATTCTTTTGAAATGCTGTTCACGATCCTTCTGAAATCCTGTTCAAGATTCTACTGGAATCCTGTTCAGGATTCTACTGGAATCCTGTTCAGGATTCTGATGGAACCCTGTTCAGGATTCTGCTGGAATCCTGTTCAGGATTCTCCCTAAATCCTTCCGGAATCGAGTACTGGATTCTCCAGGTTTCGTGTTCAAGATTATTCTGAAATCCTGTACAGAACTGTTCTGAAGTCCTATTTATGATTCTCCTGGAGTCCTCCAGTTCTCCTCTACTGCAACCAACGAGTTTTCAAAAATAAATGTTTTGTCAATTCGTCCTAGAAAGTATAAATATGAGCAATACTCGGAATATAAATATAGCTATATTTTTCAGTGAACCAACTTCTCAGGGATAGCATCTTGTGCAAACCGAACAAAGAAACATCTTTTTGAGAGCCCTTTGCTGTCTTCCCTACTCTAACAGCAGCCTGAATCTGAAAGTAACGAACCCTTTCTCGACTGCGCTCACATTCACCAGCACCTTTTCTGTAAAACTCACGAGTGGACCTCTTACGCCCAAACCCGTGCTCCATGCCGACGAAGCTGCTCCACGGCTACACGGTCTCAGCTCCGAGTCCTATACCAGCCCCAAGCCAAGCCTCTTTGTGCGTTATCAGATATTTATAGTTATGTGATTTTTTATAAGGGTAAAATTGAAAAATAATAATTTTAAAATATCTTTATGAATACTTAATAGGCATTAGGATGAGCTCTTCACACGTTTCCGCTGCTGCCAGTTCACCATCCTGACTATACTATACCGATTTTGTGCTTTCTTTGGAGAGGGCTCGAAGACGTCGTCGAAGACGATGGCCTCATGCAAAAGCAAAGACGGCAAAAATCGAAGTGGCTTTCGTCGTGTAAAAATGGGCCGACGACCGGGTGGAAACGTGCCTGTCTTTCCGAGTTCCAAGCAGCTCTGTTGGTGCGCACGAGAGGGAAGGACCTGGTGTGGAAGCAGGGACTCCAACGGAAAATTCATATTGTATACTATAATAATATTATGCTCTGGGATTTGTGGATGATGAAATGAAATGAAGACGTCCTTCGATTTCGTTCGCCTCCCATTCTTGTTGGTGTGGAGTGGATCGGACCCTCGACATCTACCGACAAAGGATCCTTTTCAGCAGCAGCGCGTTCGTTCGGTTTTGTCGGTGCTTCAGCGGCGAGAAGTGTGTTCGAACAGTGGAAAAATGTGATTCCTTCGCACACAGCACAGCATTTCTTCGATCAGACCGACCTATTCATAATGTATGCAGCATATTTTTAATATTTTATTCGACGTCTGGTGCTTCGGAGTTCAGCTTCCTCCCGCACGCCGCCGCAGCGCACTATCACGCACCACCGGTATGAATTTGTTTTAGATTTGTTCTTGGAAAAAGGTGGGCGACTGTCGAGCCTCTCTCTTCCCATTCAGCAGCCAGTCGGTGTGGAGTCGGAGGTGCTGCTGACGTGGGTTTGCGTTATATTTGTGCTGCTAATATCGATGGTTGATTGAATTTGAAGTGTTATGATATGTGTGTGTGTCTGAGTCTGAGTGAGGACTTTTTTGGAGCACACATTTCGATAAATTGCCCCTGTTCCTCTTTGAGGCTGCGGCGGATGGGGCGAATCAGAAAATGGGTTCACAACTCACAGCGCTCCCCAAAGGTGTTAGACATGTGCCCCGGTGTGTGCCGAGGTTGTGAACCCTTTTCGGTTGTCAGGTGAAAAACAGTAACAGGGCAAATGGTGAGTTCAATATTTGATTAAAATGTTGTTTTTGCAATCATGGTTGTTTGCTTTATAGTGGGACGTGTTGGAGTGTGAATTTGCTCCGAAAATTTGATTATACTGCTATCATTTTAACTGAATTATGAATTTCAAAATGTTTCATTAGCCCAACACCTGAAAAATGAACAGGAACAACACGGTATGCAGCTGAATGGAAATTTTGTTGCATTCCAAAGAGGAATCATTTTTATCAACAGCAGTAGAGGCTACTGCTACCATAAACCACGTGGTCATGAGGGGGGGGGGGGGGGGGGGTTCGGCCGATGACCATTTTGTATGGACAAATAAAATTTTTTGTATGGACTAATGACCACGCGGGAGGGGGTGTTTAAAAGTCCCAAACAAATGACCACGTGGTTTATGGACAGCCCCTAAGGATTAAGAGTATGAGCTGAATAGGGTTAACTTAACAGGAAGCTTTGGAGTGAATCCTTAATATGATATAGGAATAATTCTCCTAATTCCGTATTATAGAAGAATGTAAGGAGAAATGTAAGCAGGATTCGTTCCGGAAGCATCCTGTTCAAGATTCCGAGAGAATCCTGAGCAGGATTCCAAGAGAATCCTGAGCAGGATTCCGGTAGAATCATGAGCAGGATTTCGGGAGAATCCTGAGATGTATTCCAGGACAATCTTGATTTCGGGAAAATCCTGAGGAGGATTCTGGAAGAATCCTGAGCATGATTTATGGACAACTCTGAGCAAAAATCCGGGAGAATTCAAAGCAGTATTTCGGGAGAATCCTGAGCAGGATTTCGAGAGAATCCTGAGCAGGATTCCGGGAGAATCTTGAGCAAGTTCCTGGAGAATCCTTAGCAAAACTCCGAGAGAATGCTGAGCAAGATTGCGGGAGAATGAGCAGGATACCGGGAAAATCCTGAGCATGATTCAGGGAGAATCTTGAGCAGGATTTCGTGAGACTTCTGAGCAAGATTCCGAGAGAATTCTGAGCAGGATTTCTAGAGAATCTTGCGCAAGTTCCGGGGAGAATCCTGAGCAAGAGTGCTAGAGAATGAGTAGAATAACGGGATAATCCTGAGCATGATTCCAGGAGAATGAACAGGGTATCGGGTGAATCCTGCGCAGGATTTCAGGAAAATCTTGAGTAAGGCTCCGGGTGAGTCTTGAGTAAGATTCCGGGGGAATTCCGAGCAAGATTTCAGAAGAATCCTGACCAGAATTCCAGGATAATCCTGAGCAAGGCTTCGAGAGAATCCTGGATAGGACTCCGGAAGAATCCTGAGCAGGTTTCCAGGAGAATCCTGTGAAGCATTCCGGGACGGAGTTCTTAAAAAATTACTGAAGGAATTCTTGGAGAATTCCAGACGGAATTCTTGGAGAATTCCAGACGGAATTCTTGGAGAATTCCAGACGGAATTCTTGGAGAATTCCAGACGGAATTCTTGGAGAATTCCAGACGGAATTCTTGGAGAATTCCAGACGGAATTCTTGGAGAATTCCAGACGGAATTCTTGGAGAATTCCAGACGGAATTCTTGGAGAATTCCAGTCGGAATTCTTGGAGAATTCCAGTCCGAATTCTTGGAGAATTCCAGTCCGAATTCTTGGAGAATTCCAGTCCTAATTCTTGGAGAATTCCAGTCGGAATTCTTGGAGAATTCCAGGCGAAATTTTCGGAGAATTCCAGTCGGAATTCTTGGAGAATTCCAGTCGGAATTCTTGGAGAATTCCAGTCGGAATTCTTGGAGAATTCCAGTCGGAATTCTTGGAGAATTCCAGTCGGAATTCTTGGAGAATTCCAGTCGTAATTCTTGGAGAATTCCAGTTGGAATTATTGCAGAATTCCAGTCGGAATTCTTGGAGAATTCCAGAAGGAATTCTTGGAGAATTCCAGTCGGAATTCTTGGAGAATTCCAGTCGGAATTCTTGAAGAATTCCAGTCGGAATTCTTGGAGAATTCCAGTCGGAATTCTTGGAGAATTCCAGTCGGAATTCTTGGAGAATTCCAGTCGGAATTCTTGGAGAATTCCAGTCGGAATTCTTGGAGAATTCCAGTCGGAATTCTTGGAGAATTCCAGTCGGAATTCTTGGAGAGCTCCAGTCGGAATTCTTGGAGAATTCCAGTCGGAATTCTTGGAGAATTCCAGACGGAATTCTTGGAGAATTCCAGACAGAATTCTTGGAGAATTCCAGACAGAATTCTTGGAGAATTCCAGACAGAATTCTTGGAGAATTCCAGACAGAATTCTTGGAGAATTCCAGACGGAATTCTTGGAGAATTCCAGACGGAATTCTTGGAGAATTCCAGACGGAATTCTTGGAGAATTCCAGATGGAATTCTTGGAGAATTCCAGTCGGAATTCTTGGAGAATTCCAGTCGGAATTCTTGGAGAATTCCAGTCGGAATTCTTGGAGAATTCCAGTCGGAATTCTTGGAGAATCCCAGTCGGAATTCTTGGAGAATTCCAGTCGGAATTCTTGGAGAATCCCAAGCGGAATTTTTCGAAAATTTCAGACGGAATTCTTGGAGAATTCCAGTCGGAATTCTTGGAGAATTCCAGACAGAATTCTTGGAGAATTCCAGACAGAATTCTTGGAGAATTCCAGACAGAATTCTTGGAGAATTCCAGACAGAATTCTTGGAGAATTCCAGACGGAATTCTTGGAGAATTCCAGACGGAATTCTTGGAGAATTCCAGATGGAATTCTTGGAGAATTCCAGTCGGAATTCTTGGAGAATTCCAGTCGGAATTCTTGGAGAATTCCAGTCGGAATTCTTGGAGAATTCCAGTCGGAATTCTTGGAGAATTCCAGTCGGAATTCTTGGAGAATTCCAGACGGATTTCTTGGAGAATTCCAGTCGGAATTCTTAGAGAATTCCAGTCAGAATTCTTGGAGAATTCCAGTCGGAATTCTTGGAGAATTCCAGTCGGAATTCTTGGAGAATCCCAAGCGGAATTTTTCGAAAATTTCAGACGGAATTCTAGAAGAATTCCAGATAGAATTCTTGAAGAATTCGAGATTCCGCATTTTTTTCAGAAATTTTCTTAAAGTATTTTTACAGCAAGGGATATCTACAGGCATCCCAGGTAACAATTTGATGCTGAATAATCGTTTTTACAACCATTTACAATAAGCCTTAATTTGAACAAAAGCTGAGCACAAGATGTAAAATCCTTTATTCAGCCCCTAATCATCTAATTTTGGTGATTTTATTCAACCTTATGCTGGTTTGACGTTCATTGAAAGGCTGATTTAAGGCTTATTAGGCGCTTAGCCAGCAGTCTATTAATTCTATTGAATTTGATTTAAAAAAACTAATCTTATTTTCACCATATGCGGCTTTATATTTTCAGAAGAGATGCTTCGGAATGTATAAATTAATCTTTAAGAAAACTGGGAATTGAACTCGGAACTCCTGATTGATAATCACTCAACTTATCACCTACACCACACATATATGTATACGTTTTCACGAAAACGAGAGCAATGCTTGATGTATCTGAATAATCAAGAACATAAGTTGAACTAATGATGTATTGAGGCTGCCAAAGCTATGTGGACTCTGTGAAAACACTGCTTGGGTCAGCTGCCAAACATTATTTGATTAGAGTTGAACAACAGATGGTTAATTCTGCATATTGGTGTATGTTTCAAAGCTGGTTACAGAGATGAATAATTTTCTATTCAACTTGATATGCAGCTATCTATGTTTTCCTGATTAAAGAGCTTGAACAAGCAATACTTAATACCAATATTCAGCTGTCATAGTATTCAGCCACTGCCACCATTAACCAGCCAGTGTTCAGCTAATACTGTCACTGTTCAGCATTCGTTGTTACTTGGGATTCTTCCAAGAATTTTGTAATTATTCAATTTGAATATTGACCTTGTTGGTTTAGCCTTGGGCTGCAAATCTGGTAATAGAGATAATAAATAATTGCACACTGTTGTAAGATAATAAATAATTGTACACTGTGGTAGCAATGATGTTAATTTTAAATAAATATTAAAAACAAATGTTTGAGTAAACTATAAAAGGCAGTACAAAATAGAATGGAAAATTCATGAAAGCTTTGATAAGAATATGGACTGAACCCAAGCAACACACACGGTCACAAAACAATCACGGCAGCGCATATAAGGGTTGGACAGAAGTCACTGTGACTTACTGGGCAACCATTACATGCACTGTCCTGACTGGTTTGTGACCATATGTGTTGCTTGGGAAATCAGTGGTAAATTTCCGTTAGAACAGATGCGGAATTTTACCTATTTATTTACAAGATCCTAGCGGTCTGTGCTAGAGGACATCTTCCACCAGTTTCGACGTTATCTCAATCCTGCAGCAACTGTCTTCACGCAGATGGGAAGCCGGTAGCACTCATAAACTTGAACATCCTCCTCTACCAAGATAAAAAAACGGAAGGATTTACGAGACGTAGAGTGTCATCGACTGGAGCCGTTAAAATTTTACGCTCCAATTTTCCACGATACCCTACTACTCTCGCTCGTGGCGGCTAATGAAAATTGTGTTGGTACTTTGTTGCGTTTTTCACGGCGATTCTTTACGGTCGGCTTCCAGGTGCTCGTATAATTTCCTCCCTCTCGAATTCAAAAGCTATTACACCGTTACCGATTGCTGCTAAATCGAACTTAGGCTCTTCCGATGCGATGGAGTGGAAATAAAAACAGGAAATCGATTGGACTTTGTTGGGTGCTTTGCCGCGCTACTTGTGGACTACAAAATAGGATCCTTGAACCTCACACTCCTCGAGCTTAGGTAAGTCATCTCGCCCATCATCAAGTCTAGGTAGCAAAACTTGTTTTGCAATTAGCTGATGAATTATTAAAACGCGTACAAGCGCTACTTCCATGGAGAGAGATGGGGAGAGAGAGACACACATTCAAACAACATGGTAACAACAGGGCTATTGCTCGGCTAAGACAACAGCCCACTCAGGAAAGAGCCCGACAACAGGGATAATCTCCAAAGTAAAGTCTTGGAAAGCATTTCTGTGTTCAACTGTCACAGAGAGCACATAGAGAGGGAGGGAAGTCAGTATAAAATGCTCCGTTGAGGTTCATTTGGTGTAGCCGAAGTGATAAACGCGTGACAAGATTGTGTCGATGGTGTCTGGTTTCGATTCCCGGTCGGTCCAGTATCTTTCTATTATAGAAGTTTCCTGGTTTTCTTGGAAAATCGTGATTCGTGGATGAGAAGCAAGACATAACCCATAGAATGATAACGAGAAGAAAAATAAGTTATTTCAACTTCACCTGGAGACGTTAACCCCATCCCCCTTCAAATTTACACCATCGTCGAGGGATGCAGAAAACTTCAACCTTCGCAGTGAATCTTGACACGAGCGAGTCACAATTCCACAGAGTCACACCTTTCTGCAGCCTACCGTCATCAGCCATTTGTCCACCCACTGAGTCACCGTCCGTAGTGGGCGTCTGTCCCTCCTTGGGCTAATATTTGCATAAAATTTATGTTTAATTTTATTTGTTTGCACACAGCCCTTTTCTTAGTCCCAAGAACAATACAGAGCAAGCTGGCAAGAAAGCTTTAGAAATGAATGACTCGGCATTACCGGGCAGTTCTCTCTCTCTCTGTCTCTCCCAGCTTCTATTGTTTGCCATTTTGTGTCGTTGTCATCATTCAGCCGGGTTCGAATCAGGGGATTCATTCGGTGTGCTTACTGGTAAATAAATAATGGCACAGTTATGCATAAATTGCTGTTTCCCATTGGAGAGATGGATCACACACACACACACACACATACAGACACACAGACACACATATTTACATTGCCCTGGTGCGTGTCCGTCGTAGGCGTTTGTTGTTTGTAGGATGCCGAGTCTTTGGGGAGGTTGGCCAGAAGATGTCCTGCTTCTGAAAGTAAGTGCTAATCCTTGTAGTCACTATATTCTGTTTTCAGCACCTGGCATAAATTTTGAATTGTTTTAGCATCCAACGATGTGTTATTGTAATATTTACTAGTGACTGGAGACAGTTATTCGAACTCCAAAGCTCATTTAGGTGGCGCAAAAGTTTCCAAACTTCCGATTAGAAGCAGAAGCTTCCCAAGGTTCTGACGAGAAGCTTTTAACGCTTCTGATGAGAAGGTTTTCAAGCTTTTGATGAGCAGTTTACAAAGTTCTGATGAGAAGCTTTCCAATCTTCTGGAGAGAAGTTTACCAAGCTTCTGTTAAGTAGCTTCCAAACTTCTGATGAGAAGCTTCCAAGCTTCTGATGAGAAGCTTTTCAAGCTTCTGTTGAATAGCTTTCCAAGCTTTCCAAACTTCTGATGAGAAGCTTTCAAGCTTCTGATGAGAACCTTCCAAGCTTCTGATTAGAAGCTTTCCAAGTTACTGATGAGAAGCTTCCCAAGCTTCTGATGAGAAGCTTGCCAAGCTTCCGATGAGAAGCTTTCTACGCTTCGGATGAGATCTAGGATGAGATACTGTTTACGCTTCTGATGAGAAGCTTTTCAAGTATCTGATGAGAAGCTTCCCAAGCTTCTGATGAGAAGCTTTCCAAGCTTCCTTTGAGTAGCTTTCCACGCTTCGGATGAGAAACTTTATACGTTTCTAATGATAAGCTTTTCAAGCTTCTGATGAGCAGCTTTTCATGCTTCTGATGAGGAGCTTTCCAATATTCTGGAGAGAAGCTTTCCAAGCTTATGTTAAGACGCTTCCAAACTTCTGATGCGAAGCTTTCCAAGCTTATGATGAGAAGCTTTCCAAGCTTCTGATGAGAAGCTTTCCAAGCTTCTGATGAGAATCTTCCCTAGCTTCTAATGAGAAGCTTCCCAAGCTTCTGATGAGAAGCTTTATAAGCTGCTGATGAGAAGCTTTCCAAGATTCTGATGAGAAGCTTCCGAAGCTTCTGATGAGAAGCTTTTCCAGCTTCTGATGAGAGGCTCTCCAAGTTTTTATGAGAAGCTTTCCAAGCTTCTGATTAGAAGCTTTCCATGCTTCTGATGAGAAGCTTTCCAAGCTTCTGATGAGAAGCTTTCCAAACTTCTGATGAGATGTTTTTCAAGCTTCTGTTTAGTAGCTTTCCAAACTTCTGATGAGAAGCTTCCTAAGTTTCTAATGCGCAGTTTTCCAGGTTTCTTATGAGAAGCTTTCCAAGCTTCTGATGAGAAGCTTTCCAAGCTTCCTTTGAGTAGCTTTCCACGCTTCGGATGAGAAACTTTATACGTTTCTAATGATATGCTTTTCAAGCTTCTGATGAGCAGCTTTTCATGCTTCTGATGAGGAGCTTTCCAATATTCTGGAGAGAAGCTTTCCAAGCTTATGTTAAGACGCTTCCAAACTTCTGATGCGAAGCTTTCCAAGCTTATGATGAGAAGCTTTCCAAGCTTCTGATGAGAAGCTTTCCAAGCTTCTGATGAGAATCTTCCCTAGCTTCTAATGAGAAGCTTCCCAAGCTTCTGATGAGAAGCTTTATAAGCTGCTGATGAGAAGCTTTCCAAGATTCTGATGAGAAGCTTCCCAAGCTTCTGATGAGAAGCTTTTCCAGCTTCTGATGAGAGGCTCTCCAAGTTTTTATGAGAAGCTTTCCAAGCTTCTGATTAGAAGCTTTCCATGCTTCTGATGAGAAGCTTTCCAAGCTTCTGATGAGAAGCTTTCCAAACTTCTGATGAGATGTTTTTCAAGCTTCTGTTTAGTAGCTTTCCAAACTTCTGATGAGAAGCTTCCTAAGTTTCTAATGCGCAGTTTTCCAGGTTTCTTATGAGAAGCTTTCCAAGCTTCTGATGAGAAGCATTCCTAGCTACTAGTGAGAAGCTTTCCAAGCTTATGGTGAGAAGCTTTCCAAGCTTGTGGTGGGAAGCTTTCCAAAATTTTGATGTTAAGCTTTCTAAGCTTCTGATATGAAACTTTCCAAAATCTTGATGAGAAGCTTTCCAAGCTTCTGATGAGAAGCTTTCCATGATTTTCATAAGAAGCTTCCCAAAGTTCTGGTGAAAAATTTTCCAAGCTTCTGATGAGAGGCTTTCCAAACTTCTGATGAGAAGCTTTCTAAGCTTCTGATGAGAAGCTTTCTAAGCTTCTGATGAGAAGCTTTCCAAGCTTCCGATGAGAATCCTTCCAAGTTTCTGATGAGAAAGTTTCCATGATTTTGATAAGAATCTTTCCAAACATCTGATGAAAAGCTTTTCAAGCTTCTGTTAAGTAGAAGAGAAGCTTTCCAAGCTTCTGGTGACAAGATTCTAAAGCTTCTGTTAAGAAGCTTTCTAAGCTTCTGATGAGAGACTTTCCAAGATATTGATGAGAAGCTTTTCTAGCTTCTGGTGAAAAGATTTCCAAGCTTCTGAGGAAAAGCTTTTTAGGCTTCTGATAAAAAGTTTTCCAAGTTTCTGGTGAGAAACTTTCCAATTTTCTGATGAGAAACTGTCCATTTCATTTCGCTCATTTCAACCTCACAGTTTATAATTCGTTTTTCGTGCATCACTCAAAAAACAGAATATCTCGAAATGTTAACGCTCTGCTGCACGTATGGAGTTTGCCCTGAAATCGCTCCATCCCCGATGACGCACCTACCCCTACTTTCCCACCACACAAATATCGAAAATTTCATCAATAAATTATGTCCCTCAAACTGAATGCGTAATTTCACTACTTTTCCGCCTCTACTGTTCGGAGTCATTTATCGGTGCTGGTGGTAAGCACGCGTACCACTCAGTTGTGTGACAGTTTCAAACTTACGGAGGAGCGAACGGAGACGTGGTTGCGGACGGCACCCCAGCGCAGGCGGCGAGCGGAACATAAAATATTTAAATTAACATATTTTCCAATCATAACAAAATTGAAATTGTATGAAAATTCATACGTGAATGCTAATAATGAATAGCAGGAAAAATGCCAATAAAAGTGACTACTGTCATCGTCGTCGTTGTTGGGGTCGTGTCCCGCAGGAACACCGACCCGAGTGAGAAGAGATGACAAAAATTCGAAATAACGTGGAACGAACTCACCAATTCGGGCGGACTTGAGTAAAATCAAATAAATTAATTGAGTTTCAAAAAGTTACGACAATTTGAGATCTTTTTCGTAGAAAGCATGGCTTTTCGCTTTATGAAATCATCACTTGTTCTGTGGCGAAATTGGTCAACGCACCCCGTCAAGCGATTTGGAGAGCCGTGAGTTCAAATCCCACCAGAATTATGTAGATTTTTTTTTTCGCAATTTCCCATTGCAATTTCAGCCTCTGAATGATTTCATCCCTAAAATAAATTCAACTGAGAATTATCAATAACATGTCACCCCAGTCAGGTTTCACCACATCAGCAGCGAATGGAATTTCATCGCAAGCGGTAACCATTAGTGGTGGCAATGACGAGACAATTCAGTTAGGCGAACTTCAATCAGTTCAGTATGCTGCACATGCCAGGGAATCGAATTCAAACTGAAATTCCGTTGCGGTTGAGTCGACCGGCCGACCGATACGATGCGATGGCATGATCAGCGGCATGGCAATACGATACACTACACTACTACTGCAGCAGTATTCGGCTGCCTACACCTGGGTTCACAGTTGAATGTGGTGACTGAACAATGCACCGCAAAATGCAGCCGGCTGGGGATGAATTTTTATAAATGAAAACACTACGTGGAGGCATTCGTGCAGTTAGGGGGTTCCAATTAGAGTCTGGTGCCTTGTGGAATTGTGGGTTTGTAGAGAGGGATATATAGACGAAAATTATATTAACTTCGAACAAAAACAGAAACTTGAATGTGTTTCGTACTGAAATCCTGATTGAGTTTTGCGCACAATCCTACTCCTTTTATCACTAGACTACGAAAACAGTTCTGTTTGGGATTCTACTTGAGATTTCTAGTAAAAAAATGCTTAGGTTTGTCAGATTCTGATAAGAATCCCACTCAGGATTCAGAGCACAATCCTACTCAGGATTCAGAGCACAATCCTACTCAGAATTCTCAGCAGAATCCTACTCAAGATTCTGAGCAGAATCCTACTCAGGACGTAAAAACTTGAAGTAGGCAAAGTACGTTTAATTGGCAAATTGAGAGATTAATTTGCCTATTAAACGTACTTTGCCTAAAAATACTTCAAGTTTTTACGTCTATTTCAGACATACTAGCCGACTGGTATAGCCGGAAAAGGGCAATAAAATCATTGTCCTATTCAGGATTCTGAGCAGAATCCTACTCAGGATTCTGAACTCAGGATTCTGAACAGAATCCTACTCAGGATTCTGATCAGAATCCTACTCAGGATTCTGAGCAGAATCCTACTCAGGATTGTAAGCAGAATCCAACTCAGGATTGGGAGCAGAATCCTACTCAGGATTCTGAGCAGAATCCTACTCAGGATTCCGAGCAGAATCCTACTCAGGATTCAGAGCACAATCCTACTCAGAATTCTCAGCAGAATCCTACTCAAGATTCTGAGCAGAATCCTACTCAGGACGTAAAAACTTGAAGTAGGCAAAGTACGTTTAATTGGCAAATTGAGAGATAAATTTGCCAATTAAACGTACTTTGCCTAAAAATACTTCAAGTTTTTACGTCTATTTCAGACATACTAGCCGACTGGTATAGCCGGAAAAGGGCAATAAAATCATTGTCCTATTCAGGATTCTGAGCAGAATCCTACTCAGAATTCTGAACTCAGGATTCTGAACAGAATCCTACTCAGGATTCTGATCAGAATCCTACTCAGGATTCTGCTCAGAATCTTACTCAGGATTCTGAGCAGAATCCTACTCAGGATTCTGCTCAGAATCTTACTCAGGATTCCGAGCAGAATCCAACTCAGGATTGGGAGCAGAATCCTACTCAGGATTCTGAGCAGAATCCTACTCAGGATTCTGAGCAGAATCCTACTCAGGATTCTGAGCAGAATCTTACTCAGGATTCTGAGCAGAATCTTACTCAGGTTTCTGAGCAGAATCCTACTCAGGTGTCTGAGCAGAATCCTACTCAGGATTCTGATCAGAATCCTACTCAGGATTCTGATCAGAATCCTACTCAGGATTCTGATCAGAATCCTACTCAGGATTCTGATCAGAATCTTACTCAGGACGTAAAAACTTGAAGTAGGCAAAGTACGTTTAATTGGCAAATTGAGAGATAAATTTGCCAATTAAACGTACTTTGCCTAAAAATACTTCAAGTTTTTACGTCTATTTCAGACATACTAGCCGACTGGTATAGCCGGAAAAGGGCAATAAAATCATTGTCCTATTCAGGATTCTGAGCAGAATCCTACTCAGAATTCTGAACTCAGGATTCTGAACAGAATCCTACTCAGGATTCTGATCAGAATCCTACTCAGGATTCTGCTCAGAATCTTACTCAGGATTCTGAGCAGAATCCTACTCAGGATTCTGCTCAGAATCTTACTCAGGATTCTGAGCAGAATCCAACTCAGGATTGGGAGCAGAATCCTACTCAGGATTCTGAGCAGAATCCTACTCAGGATTCTGAGCAGAATCCTACTCAGGATTCTGAGCAGAATCTTACTCAGGATTCTGAGCAGAATCTTACTCAGGTTTCTGAGCAGAATCCTACTCAGGTGTCTGAGCAGAATCCTACTCAGGATTCTGAGCAGAATCCTACTCAGGATTCTGATCAGAATCCTACTCAGGATTCTGATCAGAATCCTACTCAGGATTCTGATCAGAATCCTACTCAGGATTCTGATCAGAATCCTACTCAGGATTCTGATCAGAATCTTACTCAGGATTCTGAGATTCTGAGCAGAATCCTACTCAGGATTCTGAGCAGAATCCTACTCAGGATTCTGAGCAGAATCCTACTCAGGATTCTGAGCAGAATCCTACTCAGCATTCTGGGCAGAATTCTACTCAGGATTCTGCTCAGAATCCCACTTAAAGTCTTGACAGTCTTACGAACAGGTCGTTAAAAATTTGTAAGCATACATTTCAAATTCCGCAAAAAAAAAAAGATCCAACTCCATGTATTTACCTTTGAAGCAAACAACTCACGTACAAACAGAGAGCGAGCGAACGAACCAACAGATCAGACAACACAAGACAATAAACAATGAAAAATGATTTCTACCAAAAAGGAAAATTCAATTAGCTCCCGGTGGTCGTGGCAGCGCAGTTTCCACGCCACCCACCTACCGCACGCACGTACCTGCCACGGGCCACGGTCTAACGCACGCAGTTGAGCCCAACCGTGCGCCACCATGTCACAAAGAGCGACATGGAAAGGGTTTCGACGAAGCGCAAAAGTTTTCGGCGGGCGGCTACACGGTTCTTCTTCAGCTGCTTCTTCTTATTATTCTTGGGGAGGACGGACGGTAATGTGTGTATGAATTAATCTTCATAAATGTGTGTAAATTAGCTGTAGCAGCAGCGGTAGCAGCATTGCCGCCAGGGTGAGCGCAAAGTTCTTGGAAAATGTAAAGCTATGTATGGGCACGCACTTTCCACGGATGGTGTAGGTGGGTGGAAGGGTTAATGGGAGATCGGTGAGCATGAGGTGGTTAGAAACAGAGATTTTTCGGGGCTTTGTCTGTTGAGAACTGTTGCAGTATAATTGATAAAGGTGAAATTAAATCTGACAAACGATAAATTATGTCCATAGTATGTAATATTCTTATTGAATCGGAAAAAAAACAAAGGACAAAGCTTTCAAACTGAGACGGGAAAGCTGATTGAACCCTCAAAGAGACGTATACAAGCTTCTGATGAGAAGTTTCCAATACATCTGATAGAAAAGTTTCCGAGATTTCTGATGGGAAGCTTCCCAAGCTTCCGATAAGAATGACTCTGAGCATTTGAGAAAAAGCCTTCCAAGCTGTTGGTTAGAAACATTTCAAGCTTCTGAAGAGAAGCTCTAAAAGCTGCTGATTAAAAGCTTCCCAAGCTTTAAATGGGAAGCTCTCAAGTTTTTGATGAGAATTTCTCAAGCTTCTGGTTTGAATTTTTTCAAGTTGCTGGAGAAAGGCTTTCCAAGCTTGTGGAGAAACGCATTCCAAGCTTCTATTGAAAAGCTTTCCAAGCTTCTGGAGAGAAGCTTTCCAAGCATCTGGACAGAAGTTTTTCAAGCTTCTGGAGAAAAGCTTTCCAAGCTTGTGAAGAGAGAGAAGCTTTCCAAGCTTCTGGAGAGAAGCTTTCCGAGCTTCTGGAGAGAAGCTTTCCAAGCTTCTGGAGAGAAGCTTTCCAAGCTTCTGGAGAGAAGCTTTCCAAGCTTCTGGAGAGAAGCTTTCCAAGCTTCTGGAAAGAAGCTTTCCAAGCTTCTGGAGAGAAGCTTTCCAAGCTTCTGGAGAGAAGCTTTCCAAGCTTCTGGAGAGAAGCTTTCCAAGCTTCTGGAGAGAAGCTTTCCAAGCTTCTGGAGAGAAGCTTTCCAAGCTTCTGGAGAGAAGCTTTCCAAGCTTCTGGAGAGAAGCTTTCCAAGCTTCTGGAGAGAAGCTTTCCAAGCTTCTGGAGAGAAGCTTTCCAAGCTTGTGGAGAAAGAGAAGCATTACAAGCTTCTGGAGAAAAGCTTTTCAAGCTTCTAGTAAAAAGCTTTCCAAGCTTCTGGAGAGAAGCTTTCCAACCATCTGGAGAGAAGTTTTTCAAGCTTCTGGAGAAAAGCTTTCCAAGCTTCTGGAGAGAAGCTTTCCAAGCTTCTGGAGAGAAGCTTTCCAAGCTTCTGGAGAGAAGCTTTCCAAGCTTCTGGAGAGAAGCTTTCCAAGCTTCTGGAGAGAAGCTTTCCAAGCTTCTGGAGAGAAGCTTTCCAAGCTTCTGGAGAGAAGCTTTCCAAGCTTCTGGAGAGAAGCTTTCCAAGCTTCTGGAGAGAAGCTTTCCAAGCTTCTGGAGAGAAGCTTTCCAAGCTTCTGGAGAGAAGCTTTCCAAGCTTCTGGAGAGAAGCTTTCCAAGCTTCTGGAGAGAAGCTTTCCAAGCTTCTGGAGAGAAGCTTTCCAAGCTTCTGGAGAGAAACTTTCCAAGCTTCTGGAGAGAAGCTTTCCAAGCTTCTGGAGAGAAGCTTTCCAAGCTTCTCGAGAAAGCTTTCCGAGCTTCTGGAGAGAAGCTTTCCAAGCTTCTGGAGAGAAGCTTTTCAAGCTTCTGGATAGAAGCTCTTCAAGCTCCTGGAGAAAAGCTTTCCAAGCTTCTGGAGACAAGCTGTCCAAGCTTATGGAGAGAAGTTTTCCAAACTTCTGGAGAGAAGCTTTCCAAGTTTGTGGAGAGTGCTTCTGGAGAGAAGCTTTCCAAAATTTTGGAGAGAATCTTTCTAAGCATCTGATGAGAAGCTTTCCAAGTTTCTGGTGAGAAGCTTCCCAAGCTTCCACAGAGAAGCTTTCCAAGCTTCCAGAGAGAAGCTTTCCAAGCTTCCAGAGAGAAGCTTTCCAAGCTTCCAGAGAGAAGCTTTCCAAGCTTCTGGAGAGAAGCTTTCAAAGCTTCTGAAGAGAAGCTTTCTTAACCTTCAGGAGAGAATCTTTCCATGCTTCTGGAAGAGATGCTTCCAAGCTTCTGATGAGAAGCTCCAAACTGCTAGTAAGAAGTATTTCAAACTTCTGGTCGAAGTTTTCCTAGTTTTTGACGAGAAGCTTCCACAGCGTCTGATGGAAAACTAAATATTCAAATTTTTTAGAACAAGGATACGAGGTTTTTGTAATGAAGTGAGCTAGTTATATTGTATTACTCATCTCTTTATCGTGCCGCCTTCCTTTGAAAGGTATTGGTTACTCACCTGAAAATAGAAAGAATGAAAACAAATTTAGAATAGTTCCATTGCAAGGCAGTCGAAGAAAATTAGGCTTCCCACAACCAATACCCATTCAATAGCCGTGCGTGCTACAAAGTGTTTTAAAATTCATAGCCAAACAAGTCTACCACGGTCTGTTTCCTACCACAACCAACTTCATCCACAAAGCTAGCCTCCGGGCATGGAATTACATTGTTTCGAGAACGATATATATTCACCCGGGTGCCATTTGCTCATAAAAGAGTCAACAATTGCATCAACCCCAGCCAGTCCCCAACCAGGACCGGGTGCGGTTGATGAGGGGGTGGAACGAGAGTTGCGTTTTTACTGCCGGCGGCAGGCCTTGGTTGAAACCGAATCCAGAAGCCAAACCACAACCCATCACCGATCAATTATTCAGTTCTCTTCCGATTGGCAGCGCACATCCAGGCGTAGGAAGAAACTGACCAAAGTAAGCACTCCCCTAGGATGGCCCCTCACGTCCCACACTTCTACAAAACTCTGACCGGCTGCTCGGTGCTTCTTGGTAGTACGTTGGTGTGCCCGTTGACTCTCGGTCTTGGTCTCAGTCAGGGATCAGACCTCGGAGAAAAAGTTTGCACTATTTGCTTTAAGAAACATTTCCCTGCTGGTTTTGTGTGAAATTTGCATGTCCGTCTGTATGTGTGTATGTGCACACATCTGTGTGTACACTTCTTGAGCAAACAAGATCCAATTCATTGAGCACGAGGAAGAAGTCTTCGTCTCAGCAGCAGCTCCTTGTTTTAGAACGTTCAAAGGTTTGTTTCGCCCATTGAAATAATCCTTTTGCATCATGGTTAAGTTAACATACAATTCAAAATTATATTAGTTTTGAAGAGGTTTTGAAAACTGTCATAAAACCAAAGTTATTCATATTGGTTTTATTACAGAACTCCTCGAATCTGTTGAAGAACTCCTAAAGAACTCCTCGAATCTGTTGGACTATGAACATCCCGAACCACATTTCAATGAACAAAAAGAGAAGAATAAGGAATATTAAAAAAACGTTAAAAATACTATATGGCTTTATTTTAGTATTTTGGTGCTTCTAAATAACACTTCGAATTGATTTGATTACAAATATTGCTGTGTTGGAGTAGCATATTTTAATACTTTCAGGTCTATAAGTTAAAAAGCAGTTTTAAAACTGTCATAAAACCAAAGTGATTTATATTGATTTTATTGTAGTTTTGAAAGCCTCTTAGAATTAACTTGACTATAAACATGAAGAACCACATTTCAATAACCTAATATGCATTTTCAAGGATGTATTGTAAAACAATGTCAAATTGAAACGGTTCTATCATGGTTTTATGCTGGCTCTAAATACCACTTTGATTTAATTTTACTTCAAATTCTGCTTTCCATACCATCCATAGGATAAAAAAAAGTTGCATTGTTAATATTGTGGATCCGATATTAGTAGCAAAATCCTATTGCTTTGCAGTGCAAGTTTTTTGGACAAATTTGTCGCATTTTATTGACCCATTGTTTTTGCTGTCTCCCAAAAGTATGTACGTATGTGCAAATGCATATTAGATTAGGCCTGGCGCGGTAAGGTATGAAATTTTTGAGACTCCACTGCCCTCCTCTATATACACAACTAACCAAACCGACGACTATCATAAACTATATTTTTGTGTTGCCTTTAATGATGAATTATTTAATCGCACAGCACAGCTGGAGCAACTATTTAGGAATGAACGAACGGCGGCATTGCGGTGACCTGGCTTCCCCCATCTGCCCTCGTTTCCCCCTTCCTATGTCTAGGACGAAACGAAACTAAAATTA
Source organism: Aedes albopictus (assembly GCF_035046485.1). Lineage (NCBI taxonomy): Eukaryota > Metazoa > Arthropoda > Insecta > Diptera > Culicidae > Aedes > Aedes albopictus. The sequence goes on from NC_085137.1 coordinate 461,419,059, forward strand.
AACTAAACTTCCGAAACCACTCACTCGTTCTCGGGCTGACGCTGGCTGTGCGGGCATTAATATTTGAATTGACTTTGCCGTTGACTGGCTCGGTCGCACAGACATACACACATCTGTATGTGGTACGTAGCTGGTACTGCCTTGTTAGATTTTAACCGGAAAAGCCTCGACGCTTTCGGGTTCATGACGGCGGTGATGTTGGCGGGTTATGAGTTCTTAGGGGGGATGGAGAAGTGACAGGGTTTTCGATGAAGGAGGATGTGGTTATCCTTTCTTAAAGACGCTGAGGAATCCAGGAGGAAGGATGTTTGTATGTCAAGTGATGAATTATGCATCGCAGTTTTGTTTCAGTTTACGAAGGTGCTCTCGGTGAGCTGGAACAGAAAACCCTGTTCGGGAGGTCAGCCAATATTTGAAGCAAACTATGTTGTCTAGTCTTTACACATTGGTTAAATGAGATCCAAAGGATAGAACTGTACTGATCAAAATATAACCAAATGTGGAAAAAGTCTTTGATTTAGTCAAATATCTTCAGAGGGTTTATTTCAAATCTTAAAGAGTATTTTTTTGATCTGAAAATTTGTCCTCAAGTTCACAAAGATGTTCCTGAAAAGCGCAGGACGTCCTATAGCTGATTTTTTTTTTTAAGAAAGTACACCAAAAATTCCACCAGAAGTTTTCGAATAGAGTCTCAACAGACTATGTATTTTCAAATGGTAACTTTACAAAAATGATTAGAAACTTCATTACAGCTTCTTGATCATGAGTTCGATAGGGAGCTTCGTTTAACAAGCTGACAATTTAGATCAAATGCTGCAAATTCTGGGTACACGTGAATGAATCAGGACGGCAATATTTATTCGGGGGTACCTCTTAGAATAACTTCCAAGATTTCATTCGAACTTTTTCACGAAATTTTTCTAAAAATCTCTACTTAAATTCTTCCTGGTGGTTTTTCCGGACTACTACCGTCATTTTTTTTTTTTTCAAAATTTCATCAATTCATCGCCAGATTTTCCCTGGGAAGTTTCCAGGGTTTCTAAATTCTGACCGATATCTCATGGAGCTTTTGCTGGGAATCTTGCAGGATTTCTTTTAAACTTTTTTTTGAAAATAGTTCTTCCAGAGCCCCTAGCAAGATTCTCCCGGGGTTTTCTCAAAAAAAAAAAAAAACAAAAAAAAAATAATAATAATAAAATAAAATAAAATAAAATCGTGCGTTTATTCCGGATGTGTCTCACAGATCGGTGTTCCACTCGAGATTTTCGCAGGAGTTTTCCCGGGATTTCTCCCAGAATGTGCACTAGAGTTCCTCTGAAGATTTTTACTGGAGTTTTTTACGAGTTTTCTGCATAAATTCTTCCCGGGATGTTTTCAGTTCTTCCTGAAATTGCTCCCAGAATACTTCCCAACACTTAATTTTTAGTATCTTTCACGAACTTGCGTCCATTTTTTCCCTGGATATTTCTTTAGGTTTCTCGTGGGATCTCTATTGACGCTTTACACCTGGCTATTCTCTCGGAGTTTCTCCCCGACAAAACAGATTCCTTTACATTCAGTCCTCATACAAGGTGATGTTGCTCTCTCATCTCTCTCTAAGAGTTTTTCAAAGTCTACCTGAGAATTCTTTCAGATTTCCGCTATTACTTCAGCTGATATTTAGCACGGAGCTTTTCCAGCGATTTCTTTCAAACATTTCTTCAAGACTTTCCCGGGATTACTTCTAGAGTTTTTGCTGAAGCCGCTCTGTGCAACTTTTGGGATTTTTTTTTCCTAAAATTTACTACCAAAGTATTTGCTGGATTTTTTCAGGAGTTTGTCTTAAAATATCTGCGAAATTCCTTAGTGGCTAGGGGAAAATAAGGAATCTTGGAAGCACTTTGAAAGGAACTAAAATAAGTACAATGCGAAACATTTCGAGAGAAGCTTCGGACGAAATCCCGAGAAAAAACTGGGACATATGGGATAAACTTATAAAAGTTATTCCAGGAACAATTGTTAAGAAAATTATGAGATGAGTTCTGATAGTCTCTAAGAAGAGTGCATGGAGATTTTACGGAAGAAATATGGTGAAGAAGTCCAAGAGAAAACCTGGAAAATTCTCCGAAAGAAATCCATAGAAAATTTCTCAAAAAAAATCTCGGGAGTAACTTTTAGAAAACCACTAAAAGAAATCCGTCAAAAAACTTGTGCACTAGACTTGCCAAACTCCCAGGAAAAAAATTTGTACAGCCATCATAGGCACATTGTTGAAACTGATAACCTTTGAAGTATCACCGTGATAACTTTAAGAGCAACGTCTGTAACTGGAGGTACTCCTGCAAAAACCACGTGAAAATTCCTGCGAAAATCCCGAGATCAACTACCAGAAATCCCACAAAGAACACCGGAAAAATCCGGGAAAAAACTCTGGGAGTAAATCCTGGATGGAATTTTAAGGACTTTTGATGAAAATAACGCCGGAAAATCTCTAGAAAAATAAAATCATCCATGAATTTTAGGAAACACTCCTGTAGAAATCTTGGAATGTTTTTTGCAAAAATTGTTGAAAGAATTAAGAGCAGAAATTGCGGTAGAAATCCAAGAAGAGAACACGAAAGGCATTCAAGGGAGTTTTGGGGAAACCCTGAGAGGAATTGCTTTCCCTCTACAATTGGCTTTTCGGTGCGGAAAATTATGAGCGGGGTGAATCCAAAGCAAAATATGAATTTTGTTAATAAAGCACCCCTATTTTAGACCTCCCTGAAGAAGGTTCAAACCAAGGGCCGAAACGTCGGATATAATAGAATCATCCCGCTCATAATCTCTTAAAAATCTGCTAGATATTCCTTTGGAAATTCCTTGAAGAAATTCTTTAAAAAATTCTTAAGAAATTCTTGGATCAAAAAATCCTGGTGAAATTTCTGAAATAATCTCTGGGGCAATTCCTAAACATATGCATAGGATGAGGGGACGTAACACCAAGAAAAAGAAAAAGAAGGCCTCCTTAATTCTCAGAAAAAGGTTAGACTTTTAGAGAAACTTTGCCAGTAATTCCAAGAAAAAAAAATGCTCAAGAAATTTCTAAAGAACTCTGTAAGGCATCCATGAGGTACTTTTTGCCTTTCTCGTACACCAAGGTGTACCGAAAGGCTATATGTTCACTCCAAAAACGAAAATTTTATAGAGCCCTCGGAGGGGTCAAGTCTTATATACCAATCGACTCAGATCGACGAGTTGAGGTGATGTCTGTGTGTGTGTGTATGTGTGTGTGTGTGTGTGTGTGTATGTGTACAAAAGGGTCACCTCATTTTTAGATAGTAAATATCAACCGATTTCAACGACCGATGGTTCATTCGATGCGGTATATAGTCCCATTGTTTCCTATTGAAAATGGTTCAGATCGGTCCAGCCGTTCCGGAGTTATGGCCATTTAGATGTTCCGGATCGGCCCCCAGGAAGGGGCCAGATATAAAAACGTTACAAACCCATGCATGCGACACATCAAACCACGGCATTTTAAATAACCTGATGAACGGTAAGCAGGAAAATAGTCTCAAACCATATCTGAACCGGTAGTGTTCCGGAACCGGTTCCGGTTGTTCCGCCAGAAGTGGCCAAATATGAAAGTGAACCAAACCCATGCAGGCGACACATCAAACAGTGGCTTTTTCGATAACCTGATAAACAGTAGGTAGGAAAACATTCTCAGACCATATCTGAACCGGTAGTGTTCCGGAACCAGTTCCGGGTGTTCCACCGGAAGTGGCCAAATATGAAAGTGAACCAAACCCATGCATGCGACACATCAAACAGTGGCTTTTTCGATAACCTGATGAACAGTAGGTAGGAAAACATTCTCAGACCATATCTGAACCGGTAGTGTTCCGGAACCGGTTCCGGGTGTCCCGCCGGAAGTGGCCAAATATGAAAGTGAACCAAACCCATGCATGCGACACATCAAACAGCGGCTTTTTCGATAACCTGATGAACAGTAGGCAGGAAAACATTCTCAGACCATATTTGAACCGGTAGTGTTATAGAATTTTTATACTTAGCTACTTCTGGCAGGACATCTCCGTCTTTGTCGCCAAATCTGGCGCTGGGTCGTCGACGCGGAAACCCAAAGGTGGGAATACAATTTTGGGGTTTGCGCGCAATACGGTATGTGGTAAAGTTACGCGTGAAATCGTTTTTGTTCGTTTGACGTTTACTCACTACCGCCATCAAGCCAGCAGCGAGTTGTGAAATGCAACCTGATTAGCATTTGGCGATTATTTTTTCGTGATAATGTTGATGATGAATATGTCCCAAATGATATGTCTGTTTGTCCGAACTAAAGCAATCTCAACAAATCACACCATTTCAGATTTCTGAGGTGTAAAAATATACAGTAGGATGGATCAACGTTATATGGGAAAATGAAAATTATCGCATCAACCCCGGACAAACTTTTTCAATCCTCTTTTGCGTCTAAGCGATTGAGATTTTTTAAATAGTTTTATTGCTTGTATTTATTGTCAAATTTTACATGAATCTTGTAACCTATGATAATAAAATATAGCCTAAAGACCGTAAAGTCATCTGTGATTAATAAGGAAGCTATATCCTAGCTTGTAATTATCGTCTTGATGTTGATCGGCCTTCAGTGATAGTGAAGGTGCTCATGCAGTCAACTGAAAATTCTGATATTTTCCAGCTCTGTCTATACGTTTAACATAACGTCAGAATATGTTCCATTAATAAGTTTCCCAATTTTTTTTTTAAACTATTGCTTTTCTCAATAAAATATTCTCAGGATTCAGGAACAGTTCGGATACGTCGACGGAAAGATCATGCTTCGGAATGGAAAGCAATAGTGGAAGATTCCAAAAACAGGAACCGAATTCTAGACCACCCGATAGGTAGTAAACTGTCCTTATCACGACGGTCTCAAACCGAACGGACTCAATGTATACCAAAACTTCCGTATGAAATTTTTGAGTTTAGCAAAGCCATCTTGACAAGGAAACGTTGACCGATTGAACCCCTGAAAAAGCCCCATACGGACCGAAACGTCGAAAAAAAAATCATAAACTAGTGTTTTCGATTTCTCCAAAAGACTGCAAAGCCAAAATTCTGAAGCAAAACTATCCCAGTTGTATCTCGGCCAAGGAAAGATCATGAGTACATGTTCGACGAGAAAGGCACTATCACCACTAGGTGGATTAATCTGGGTTTTTTTTAAGAAATCCTAGAATCATTGTATCAAGAAATCTCTTAAAAATCGGCTAGATATTCCTTTGCAAATTTCTTGAAGAAATTCTTAAAAAAAATCTTAACAAATTCTTGGATCAAAAAATCCTGGTACAATTTCTGAAACAATCTCTGGGGCAGTTCCTAAACATATGCATAGGGAGAGGGTACGTTACACCAAGAAAAAGAAGAAGGAAGGCCCCCTTGATTCTCAGAAAAAAATGAGACTTTTAGAGAAACTTTGCCAGTAATTCCAAGAAAAAAATGCTCAAAAAATTTCTGGAGAGATTCCTAAAATAAACCGTTGAAAAATCTGAAAAATATGTCTGCGCATTGCTGGCAAATGTTCTGGTGGAATTGAAGAAGAAATCTTTAACTAAATTTTTTGAGAAATTTATGAATATCCGGAAGACGCCCTAGAGATTTTTCTAAAAGAATACTGGCAGTTTTTTTTTTGAAAAAAAAAACAATGAGAGAAACCTTGGTAGATTTAAGGTCCAAATTCCTGGAATTCTTTCTTAAGGATTAATTTGTTGGATAAATGGATAAATATTGGAAGAAAGACATGGAGGATTTTCTTGGACTCCGAATCATTGAACTAATCTATGGAAGTAACTCATAATGAATTTTTGAAAGGATCTCCAGGAATATCTCTAGTAAAATCAATCAAAGACTTTCAGATGGAACCTTTTTAAGAATTTCTGATGGAATCTGTGGAATTTAAAAAAAAAAACCATGGAGAAATTTTTGGAGAAACTAATGATTTTCTTAAAGAATCACTGGAAGCATTTCTGGAGAAATCTGTGTATGATTTCCCCAAAGAATTATCATACGATTCTGGAGAATTTTATGGAGGAATTTTGATTGAAACCCATAAAAGCTTATCTAGAAGTTTTTTTGGGAAATTTCTAAATGATCCTCTCATGAAATTTCCGAATAAGATTCTAGGAATAATTTTGAAACAATCCATCGAAGATGTTCTAACGAACTTTCGAACGGATTCTGTGGAAGACTTTAGACGCTCATACTGGGAATTGGAAACAGTACTTTTTACCTCAAGTGAGTAACTCGGAGTAACCTAGATGATACTAGGAAATATTTTTAACATCAAGTCGAAACTTATGATTTGGCTACAGACACTTTCAACCGCTTTTTGAAATTGATTTATTTTTATTCGAGTCTTTGTTAATATTAAATCTGACGTCCTACTGAGGACGCGTTCTTACCCAAATAACAATTCCATCGCTGATTGGTTTTGTTTGATTTTTATTAATGTTTTATTACAGCAATAATTAAAACTCACAGTTTTATGACTGCTTTTATGAAAACCATTGATAAAATGGTTTATAGTATACTTGAAGATATCCATAAAGACAGATTTCAAGAGTAAACAAAATTTTCCGATATGTAAACCTTCTGGCAATCATTATTACCGCAATAAAACTGTTAAAACTCTCAACAGATGGCGATCCGTTCGATTAGTAATGACATCTGTTGGTGGAAAAGCAGAAACTACGACACTGCTAGGTTTATTGCGGTCATCATAAAAGTAAACTTGCTTTCGTTTTATTTTCGCTGGTTATGGTCGTCGCCATATTGACGAATAAGCTTACGTGAATGAAAAATAGTTAATTTTGCTTAAATTAGCAATGAATTGGTAGTTTGCAACCATTTTCAAAACATGCTCACATAAATAAACTCTCTCTGCTTAGTTTTCTTGTGATTCGATATAGTTTTACTAAATTCACAAATTGATTTATTTCATTCCGAGATGATAATATTCACTATTTTCGAAGCGCATCAATTTTATGATTCTGCAACCCCAATATTCACGGTAAATTCGAATGCGCATAAGCCTACCAGCACAATAACTACTAAAATAGTACTTTGAAATAATCGCTTTCTACTTACGAATGATGTATCCTCCTGAACTTTACGTGCCATCGAAGAAGCTTCTCTGCATCTTGAGCTGTCATAGTTTTTGTTGAAAAAAAAACAACAACAATCGAGAATGGGAAATATTTCAACTAGGTTTTAAAACGGGTTTATTGCTACTCTTAATGCGGTTTGCAAAACCTCTCCGAGAGTGGTCCACTTAGCCGGAAGATACTCTTAAAGAGGTTATCAAGAGGTTTTGATGTATGGATCAGTTTTATTGCAAGTTTTATAAAATTGGTCATGAAGATCTCTTGTAGAGCCTAACAAAACTTAAAATGTTACTTGGGTAAACTTCCCAAGGAGTAGACCTGGTGTGATAACAAGAACCCATGCCTTTTTATGCTGAGGACCTCCCGTTAAATATACGTACAAAATTTGTGAAATACCTTGTTTGTTTTTCTTGCTGAAAATTCGCAACTATTCAGAAGGGCCTTAATGCCATTTTTGTACCACAAACATTTCATCTCTCTCAATGCTATTTTACACAAAATGCTTCTAGTTTGAACCTTGTTCAATGGTCGTAAAATACTAAGCTAAAAACAGACTGCCATAATGGACAGTAAACTCGACTTCAATCAACTCCAGACTTCCGATGGCATGTCCCCGTCTTATTATTGAATATTTCAAGCCAGTAATTCGCTCGATTATTACTCATCACGGCGACGTTCACATCCAGCCCGGCGAGGACTCTTTCCTGCTTGCATCACCAAATGGTTGGTTCAATTCCCCGCTCTTGTCTCCGTCGAAAACCAACTATTCTTGAAGGACTTGTCCCTCCGTGCACAGACCTTGTCACAAGCACCACCTTCGCCGCTTTCCCGGCTCACTGACTCCGTAGTTGTGTAACGAAAGTTCCATCTCTTGCATTTCGCTTCCCAACCGGGCAACATCGATCTAAAATTTATGATAAACTCAATACACAAGTGCACTTAGGCAAACAAATTGATTGACCTTGTTTCGGGGTTCTTTTTTTTCGCCTCCCCCCTTATTCGATTCGTTTCGTGATTCCGTGTGCCCTGCTTTGCATACGAAAAGCTCTTCTGGAGCTCTGCTGCTGCTCGGTGCTGGCTGTTGTTCAGTGCTCCTCCAGTCGGTCCGCTCCACTGAAGGAATACAACCAATAGACCGTCAGACCGACTACTGACTGGATTGACTAGTACTCGGCGACGATGGATGTCTCCGTGGAAATGCCAATACTGCACGGTCCCGGCCAACCAACACGAGACACGAGACTACAGCTAGTTGGACGGAACCTTCCCGGGAGTGCTGCTTTGAGTGCACTTGTAGGTATATTCCCCATTGAGTTGGGAATTTCTATTCAATTTGGTCCTTCGCTGTGCGCACATACATACACACATACATTCATTCGGAGTGGTGGCCGCCTGTGTGACTCTTCGGAGAAAACACAAATTTTCTTTTCAAAATTGGCTACTTTCAGCGGGAGGGCTTTGCTGCTGGCTGCTTCTACCCATCCGGAATTGGCGTGGTCGTTTGTGGTTGTTGGCCATCGTCGTCGTCATCAGTCCGTCGTCGCTTCGGATCCATACCGATGCGATGGATGGTTCATTGAAAGCGGCGATGATGACGGCGATGCTGGATGGTTTCGAACCACTACAATCGATGACCAACCGACCGACCGGCTCGGTACACGGAAGAGCCATTGAAAGTTGCACACGAGTGAAAGGGCTATTGAGAAGCTGGTTTTGGGTTATTGAGTTTACATCGTGTGCTAGGAACAATGGATGTGCTAGCTCTTGGTAACAAGGTTGGTTTCGTGATGATTCGGCGAATTATTAATTAAAAACTGTCCCATCGAGGTCCTATACTATTCAACTGGGGCTACATTGAAAGTGCAAAATGTTTTCGTTTGTCTCTAAGAATGTTCAACTTTTTTCTTGGTACAGTATCTTTGCTTCTTTGCTTCTTGAGACACTGAGTAGACTTTTTTTTTTAATTTTGGGAATCTCTTTGTAAGTTTTTTTTTATTTTTTCCGACAATTTCTCCCGATCACCTTCCGAAATTTCCATGAGAATTTCTTCAATAACTAATTGGGAAATTTCTTCCAAAATAAATTCGGTCTCTGAAAATTTCATCGGTAATAACTTAGAAAACCGATTCGACAACTCCCGTAGGAGTGAATTAGGTAATTATTTTTGAAATTTCGCCGTTTTTATTTTCAAATATCTCCGTCAAACTTTTTAGAAATTTCTCAAGCATTTTTTATTTCTCGGCAGTTCCTGTGATTTATTTTAGAATTTCTTCAGCAATTTCTCCGGAAAATCCAGTTACAATGGCTGCCAATTTGTATGTGACAATTCATTCAACACTGACGTTTTTTCGTAAATTTCTTTGGAAATGTCTTCGGCAATTTTCTTGGATTTCCTTTAGCATTCCTACAGCTGGACCGCGTCTTCCCGGGAGTTCTGCTCTGCAACATTTCTTCTTGGAATCCCTTTGGAAAATTTTTCGACATTTTTTTTGGTATTTTTTAAGGATTAATCAGCAATTCCGTTTAAAATATCTCTCGAAGAAGTGTCTAAACAATTTCTTCGTAGAATGTTCAGTCATGATTTTAGGAATTCTTCGGAACATTCAACCAATTGGAATTTCTTTAGTATTTGAAGATCAAACGAATAGCTTGTTGCTATTGATTAAATCTTGCAATAGTTAAATACAATATGATGATGATATTCCAGGAGTTTAAGAAGTTATTTCTGGTACTTTTACCTTCCTTATCAATCAAACAAATATCTCTTTTTCAACTCCATATACTTCTTCTTGCAAATCTTTACCTTCAATAATTCCTTTGGCAGCTCTTTCGGAGAAAAATTCACTCGTATATCTATGTCTTTTGTCTTTTGACTTTTGAAATCTGTTCCGTCGTGGAACGGGGAATTTGCGGGTGATCGGGATTTGGGACCGGTAGTTCGATTCAAGGGTGGACTGTAAGACCCTTGCTACCACTGACACAAGAAAAGACGGTTTTTCACTTAACTAAACTTAAACTACTGTATTTCGGTATTTGGTTGGTTTCGTACAAGTCGGGGGCGATTCTAAACTGTTTTTCGTTCGTGGTTGAAAATGGACTGTTTCTGTCGGTGGTTGAAAGCTGACTGTTGTGCGGTGGCGGCGTCGAGCGTACGGAATGGGTAGACAGATGAAAGGGAAGGAGAAGGATAGCGCTTGCATGCAACGATCGTGGCGGCGGTGGAATCTTCCACGCATATGAATGCTGTGGTGGTTCGGTCATCGTCGGCGGCTCCGGTGATCACGCAGTACATGGCTGAACGAACAGAAGGCGCTGTTTGCCAGGTACATAAGATCACGCAGAATATTGTTGGGCGGTTGGTCGGTCGACTGTCGACTCTTGCGTGTATGTTCGTTCATGTTGTCGTTTGATTGTATGGAACTGTTGGATAGGCATATGGACGACGGGGTGTGTGATAGGGAAACTAGGGGCAAAATATTCGCGGGTATTCCTTCGCGTTGGCGCGAACAAAATCCAATGGACATTTTTTTATTTATCCAGCAATTCCCTAGTGAATCCTTCACAAATGTTGATGGCAATAATTTCGGAAATATTTTTGCAAATTTCTTCTGGAATTTTGCTAACTTGTTGGAAATTATGAAATCTTAAGAAATTTTTTGAAAAAGTCTCATTAAGAAAATGCCGCGATAATCCTTCAGGAATTTATTTCACAATTCTTTTGAACTTTTCATAGGGAAATTCTTCATTTGTTATCGAGATTTTCGCCGCCAATAATTTCAGGAGTATTACAAGCTTATTTTAACAAAAAATATCAACTTTTTTGGTATTTTTTTTTTTAATTTTGTTTTTGCAGAAGTTCCTGCGGGCACATTCAGTTATGTCCTTGGTAATTTATTCTGCAATGACTCTGGGAGTTTCTTCCCAAATTTCTTGGGATATGTCGTTAAATGTTTCCTTGGAAAGTCATCATCAATTTTTCTGATTTTTTTTTGGTGATTCATTTATATTTTTTTTTGGAAAATCCTTCGTAAATTTCTTTGAGAAATCGTACAGTATTATGTTTTTGTAAATTCTTCAGCGATTTATTCATTTATTTTACTCCATCACTCCTTTTTTCTGGAAATGTATTCGTGAAAATTGCAGTGATGTTCTCGGAAATCTCTGTGGCAATATCTTTGGGAATTCGATAAGATTTTTTTTAGAACTTGCTTCGATTTTTTTTAGGAATTACAACAGTATATTGAACACTTATCTATTATGTAGCCGTTTTGAATACTTCTTTTTTTATTAATTTAGGAATTTCTTCCAAATTTTTCTCTATAAAATATTTTAACAAATTCTGACAGATTTTTAACAATTCGAATTTTGGAAAAAAAATCTAAATTTTTAGAATTGGTTTTTAAATTGCTTGCAAATTTATCCTACAAATCTTACGCAAACCCCTGTGGAATCTTTCCCCCATTTATTTGGGATTTCTCTGGCGTGGTGTTTGGAAAACCTTATGCAATTCCTGTGGAATTGACACAGCAATCCTTTCGAAAATTACGTACATTTTTTATGAATTCTGCGGCAATTTCTTTGAATTTTTATTTCATTTTTTTTTTTGAAAGTGTTTTGGCCATTTCCCTTGGAAGCATTTCCACAATTTCCCTAGGAGTTAGATTGTTAACATCTTGGGATTTTTTTTTGGCATCTCCGTTGAAAAGTTCTTTGGAAACTTCTTTTACAATTTCTTAGGAAATTATTCGGACAGCTTGTTACAATTTTTTTTAGCAGGTTTTCGAACATTTCTACGAGTTTCCTTTGAGCATTTCTATGGCATTGATTCGGGAATTTTGTTTTCAAATTTGGAAATCAATATTCGATTGTTAGTTTTTACTTTTTATCCTTTGAAAACTTCTTCGCGAATTTCTGGTGGTGGAAATTTTCATGCACATTTCGTCGGCAATTGCTTTGTAATGTTTTTCGACAATTTTTATGGACATTGTCCGACCCATTCTCAAAAAAAAACGCTTTTTCTTGCATTCCTTAGGCAATTGCTTTGGAAGTTTATTTGGAGTATGCTTAGACATTTTGAGAAAACTTTCGAGAATTTTTCAGGACTTTTATCCGGATTTTTTTTTTCTAATTCCTTCGATTTTTTTGGAAACCGCAATGCTTTTTGATTATGTTTCGTGAGTTGATTCCTTTGAAAAATACTTAATCAACTCCAATGACTAAATCAGATTTTCATAAGGAATTACTTAGAAATTCGCCCTAAAATGAACGTGAGAATTCATACAGCAATTACCAAAAGAAGTTCCAAATAATTTGATAAAAGAATTGAGAAAGGCATTATTGAATAAATCCCCTAAATACTTCCATATTAATGGCCGATGGAATTTCCTGGGAAATTCACGAGCAAGCTTTTTTTTTATAAAATATGAAAAATTTCCGAAAGGTATTTTCTCAAAAATTATCGAAGAAAATCTCTAACAAATTTGCCATAAAATGTAAATAATTGAACCACAAAATTTTCAAAAAAATGCTGGGATTGCTTAGGAAGGAATAAATGTAAATATATTTAAATTACCGAAGAAAATGCCGGCAGTAATTTCAAGGAATTTACTGAACTAATTCCAATGAAACACCGGCAACTCTCAAAGAAATTGCCGAAACAATAACCAATGGACTTATTAAAGGAATTTGCGAAGCATTTCAAAAGAAGTTTCGGTAAATATCACAAAATATGTATCCAAATAAATATCCAAAGATAATGACGAATGAGTTTTAAACGCAGCTCTGAAGAAATCACCAAAACAAAATTTCGCAAGAATTGCCAAATATAATGCAGAAAAAAACTTGAAGGAAATTCCCAAATGAAATTCTTGAAATTCTTGAAGGAATTCCCAAAAAAAATTAAAAAATATAAATAATTGAACAACTTACTTTCGAATGTTGTTCGATTCACACTTAAAAAAAAATTTGTAAATATTTGATAGAAAATGCCATCACCTTGTAGCAATCGAGTTCTGTCAAATGGCGGAATACCTGGATAAATTGTATAAGAATGCTGGGACAAATTTTTTCAAAGCATTTTCTCTTACGCCCTTCTAGAAATTGTTGAAGCTGGATTAGAAAACATTCGTTTTATTTAATTGTCAAGGAAATTATTGAAGTTTATCCAGGAAAATTCGCATAGGAATGGTTAAACATGTCAACAATGTTTGCAAAACTCCTTAGAAAATTCACAACACATTCTGAAGCAATGCCCTAGTGTAACTTCATACATAAACTTTAATGAATTTTTTGTGAAAAATAATACTCAAAGTGCTTGATAATTCTGGAGAAAAAATCAGAAAATCACCTGAAACTTTGAAAAAAATCGCATACTAACAATACCTTTGAATAAAGCATTTTTTAGGGAATTCTCCAAAATTTAAGTCGGGAAACTCACAAAAACAAATCATTAAAATATTCAAAAACATCTGAAAAACAGCAATTCGAAAAACTTTCTTTCGAATTAAGTCACACTTGTCTATAGAAACTCTAACGAAAATTAAAACAGAAAGGTTTGTACTCTAGATTCTTCCTAACCTTAAACAGAGGACGAGACAGAGGATGGACGAAATGATCGGGACAGGCAAAATTTTCACTTTTCAAAACATGGTAAACTAGCTGTAACATCAAAAAGTACATCAAAATATCTGAAGTTTTCACTGTTGGTTGATCAACTAATTGTGTATCAATGGTCCAAATTTAGGAGAGATCAAGTTATTCTACATAGAGTAAGAAATATTTCTGATAAAAGGCATGCCCAAGTAACAATAAATGCTGAACAGTGAGAGTATTAGCTGAGCGTTGGCTGGTTAATGGTAGTAGTGGCTGAATACAATAACAGCTGAATACTGATCTGAAGTATTGCTTATTTAACCTCTTTAATCAGCAATACATATGTAGCTAAATATCAAGTTGAATAGAATATTATACATATCTGTAACCAGCCTTGAAACCCACACCAATTTGTAGAATTAATCAACTATTGTTCAACATTTAATTAAATAATTTTTGACAGCTGATCCAAGCAGTATTTTCACAGAGCCCACATAGCTTCTTCAGCCTCAATACAGCATTAGTTCAACTTATGTTCTTGATTATTCAGATACAACAAGAATTGCTCTCGTACTCGAGGATATGTATACATTGGTAAAAATAAGTTTTAAAAACGTTTTGTTTTCTTTTTAAATTTTTAATCAAATTCAATAAATTTAATTTATTACTGACTAAGTGCACATTATGGCTTTTATCAGCCTTTCAATGAACCTCAAACCAGCTTAAGGTTGGATAAAATCACCAAAATTAGATTATTTGTTTATTTATTCATCTTTATTAAAGAGATTTTCAGCCGGCGGCTGATGTTTAGGGGCTGAATAAAATATTGTACATCTTGTGCTCAGATTTTGTTCAAATGAAGGCTGTTTTACAATGGTTGGAAAACCGATATTCAGCATCAAATCGGTACCTGGGTAATTATTCAGTAGCGAAGTTTAAGAAAAAAAAATATGAGCGTTTTCTAATTTTATGAAGTTTTAGGAAACTGGAATTGTTTTTCATAAATTTCTTTGATTAGTTCCTTCAGTAGTTTCTTCGCGATTTCTCTGACTTTGACAGTTTCAAAGGACATTTATTGGGCATTTCATTTGGCATATTTTTGGACATTTTTGTGGGAATGAATTTGTCCAAAATTTCTTTGAAAATACTTTCGCATGTTTTTTAGAAATTCCTTTGGTATTTTTTCCGGCAACTCGGTTGGAAATTTCCTCTGGTACATCATAGGCAATTGCTTTGGATATTTTTCAAGAAGTTTTTGTTCAAATGTCTTTGGGTTTTGCTAACAGAATTTCGGCAATATAATTTTAAAATTCCTTAGGCTGACTATTCTTTTGAAAAACAGAGTTTTTTTAATTCGTTTGTTCATTTCTCAAAAATTGCCGAAAGAATTCAGATAGTTATTTTCAAAGAAATTTCCAAAGCCACAAAAGTATTGTGGAAGAAATTGTAAACATTATTATATAAAACATTTCCAAATAAATGTCAAAAGCAATTTCCTGAGAAATTCACAAGAAAGCATTCTTTCAATTTTTTGTAGAAAGCTAAAAAGAAATACCGAATGATTGTATTGCCAGAATAATTTGCAAAGAAATTTCTAAAAAAATTCCCACAGGTAGTGCTGAACAAACTTTAAATGGATTACCGCTGCAATTCGTAAAGGGATTGTCCAAGGGGTTTTTTGTAGCAAATGCCACAATATGTGTTCAAAAATAAATAAATAAATAAATGGAATGGAATGGAGATTACAAGTGGTAGTCGAAATACGCGTATCTGTCAAAGGATAAGCAACATAGGGCGGAATTTAAAGGTACGAAACTGATAACACTCATTCGAAAAGGGTATTCTGCTTAGAGGGTTCGTAAAGTCGGTACAAGAAAGAAATAAATGGAAATTTCAAAAAAAAGATGGTGGAAAAATGAATATAAATATATATAAATACATATGTAATACATTTCCCTAGTAGAATTCCCAAAAGAATCTCTGAATCTTTGAGAAATTGAGCAATTAAATTTTAAGAAATCTTCGGAGGAACTCATGAATAAATTCCAAAAATAATTTCTTGGGAAGTTTCTAGAAGAATTCCTGAAAAATCTCCCAAGAAAAACTCTTGAGGAGTAAATTTTAAAGAAGCACAGGGGAAGAAAAACATTCTAAAATAATCCTCGAAGAAATCTCATAAAGAATTCTTGCTGAACTCTTATTGAAAAAAAAATTCTGTAAGGGGACATTTGCGATAACTACAGTAAAAATATTCGTGAAATGTATTAACACTTGGAGGGATTTCTACAGAATTATTCTCAATCAGGCCTATATTGACAAAATTTCCAAGGCAAAGTTGGGGGTGCTTTAAAAATGAAGACAGAGAAGACAAAGAAGACAGAGAATACAGAGAAGACAGAGAAGACAGAGAAGACATAGAAGACATAGAATACAGTCCAGACCTAGGTCCCGACAGAGCTAACAGGGAAAATAAAGAATTTTGCCAGAAATTCTCCTGAAATTCTACGTAAAGTTTTCCTAAAATTGTTAGAAATTCCAACAGAAAATCTTAGAAAACTTCTCCTGGAATACTACAAGAATTCCTACTGGAATTCTCCAAGAATTCCTCCTGGAATTGTTCAAGAATTCCTCCTGGAATTGTCCAAGATTTTTTTCCTGGAATTGTCCAAAAATTCCTCCTAGAATTCTCCAAGAATTCCTCCTGGAATTCTCCAAAAATCCCTCCTGGAATTTTTAAGAAATTGCCGAAGGAGTTCCTAAATAAGTTCCTGACATATTTTTTAATATACATCCGAAGAAATTTCTAACTGTTTGAAACACATATTTCAAAAGCACTATTCAGGATATTCTCCTGAAAATCTCTTCCACGTAATCAACTCTTTCAGAAATTTCTTGTGAAATCCCTGAAATAAGGTTATATTCCTCCGTTTACCACTCAACTTCAATCAAGGTCTTTCTCCCCATCAATCCATTCGCAGTTCATTGCCATTCAACTCCGTTGGCATTTTTACAGCATTCAATCATCACTCCTGCTCCCTAAAAGGCATTCCCATAACTTCCGAATAAGTCCCTTAACAACTTTCAATTTGGTCACCAATCGATCGCCCGACGGACGTGCCTACCCACCCCCATAGCCCAGTTTACATAGGCATGAACTCATTCGATGTGCTTTGCTTACATATCCCTAGTCAAGCCAAGCCCCAGTCAGTATAGTCATCCATTCGCAATCGATGGTGACCTAACTCATCTCAACGGTGACGACTACGATGACGACCATCACCCAGTCTACATAGCTGGTCCAATTGGCCTCCGGAGAGGCACCGACACTCAAACACTGAATTTTGATTTAGGTACAAACAAGTCTTGTACGTACGGTCGTGCCTTTGTCCTCCAGGACCCCGAACCAGCAGTGAACTGTGCAAGTCAAAATCGAGTCCCAATCGAACTATATGGGTGTGCTGAAAACTGTTCGGTGAAAAATGGCAACCTTCTGTCTGTGTCGAGTCGAATCGAAATCCAGTCGAACAAAAGTGAGAGACGTGCATCATATGCATCGCCGGTTCGCTTCTTGTTGACTTCGACTGCGACACAGTTCGATCGTCAAACGTCACCGTCGTCCTTTTGGTATTTCAAGCAAGCATTTTCCAGTTGGTACACGGACGGATGCGTGATACGGACGGAGAGAAGGACGTTGTCGTCGTCGTCATCGTCGTAGTCAAACCGTAGTCGTTTCCAGCCCCATATTTATTTATTCAAAATGGTTTCACAATTGCATTCGAATGTAAATATCACGTTCCAGCCAGGGATAGGGCTTCTGCGTGGGTGACTTTTTGTCGTCGACGACGACGTTTGCCAAAGTCCGGACTGCAAGCAGGCAGGCTATCGCAGTTGCCCAAATGCTAGTAGTGGCATCGATTCTTGAAAAATGGGAGTTTTCGTCTGTGTCGTCTGTGAGTCTTTTACGGATTCTTACAACTGCACTACTCGAACGGAGAAGTGCTCTTTTGTGTACGTTTTCGCATCGATTCAGGGTGGGTAAATCGAACTTTTCAATTGTGACTGGATCTGCATTCTGATTGAATAGAAAGTAGTCCAATTGTGTAGATCAGTTTCAATTCGTTTCATTTTTATTAAATTTAGGAAGCATATTCAAACTACTTCAAGAAAGTTTTCTCTCAGAAGCTGTTCAAGCTTCTCTCAGAAGCTGTTCAAGCTTCTCTCAGAAGCTGTTCAAGCTTCTCTCAGAAGCTGTTCAAGCTTCTCTCAGAAGCTGTTCAAGCTTCTCTCAGAAGCTGTTCAAGCTTCTCTCAGAAGCTGTTTAAGCTTCTCTCAGAAGCTGTTCAAGCTTCTCTCAGAAGCTGTTCAAGCTTCTCTCAGAAGCTGTTCAAGCTTCTCTCAGAAGCTGTTCAAGCTTCTCTCAGAAGCTGTTCAAGCTTCTCTCAGAAGCTGTTCAAGCTTCTCTCAGAAGCTGTTCAAGCTTCTCTCAGAAGCTGTTCAAGCTTCTCTCAGAAGCTGTTCAAGCTTCTCTCAGAAGCTGTTCAAGCTTCTCTCAGAAGCTGTTCAAGCTTCTCTCAGAAGCTGTTCAAGCTTCTCTCAGAAGCTGTTCAAGCTTCTCTCAGAAGCTGTTCAATCTTCTCTCAGAAGCTGTTCAAGCTTCTCTCAGAAGCTGTTCGAGCTTCTCTCAGAAGCTGTTCAAGCTTCTCTCAGAAGCTGTTCAAGCTTCTCTCAGAAGCTGTTCAAGCTTCTCTCAGAAGCTGTTCAAGCTTCCCTCAGAAGCTGTTCAAGCTTCTCTCAGAAACTGTTCAAGCTTCTCTCAGAAGCTGTTCAAGCTTCTCTCAGAAGCTGTTCAAGCTTCTCTCAGAAGCTGTTCAAGCTTCTCTCAGAAGCTGTTCAAGCTTCTCTCAGAAGCTGTTCAAGCTTCTCTCAGAAGCTGTTCAAGCTTCTCTCAGAAGCTGTTCAAGCTTCTCTCAGAAGCTGTTCAAGCTTCTCTCAGAAGCTGTTCAAGCTTCTCTCAGAAGCTGTTCAAGCTTCTCTCAGAAGCTGTTCAAGCTTCTCTCAGAAGCTGTTCAAGCTTCTCTCAGAAGCTGTTCAAGCTTCTCTCAGAAGCTGTTCAAGCTTCTCTCAGAAGCTGTTCAAGCTTCTTGACCAAGCTTCTCTTAGTAGTTATTTAGGATTCTCTCAGAATCTGTTCAAGCTTCTCTCAGAAGCTGTTCAAGCTTCTCTCAGAAGCTGTTCAAACTTCTCTCAGAAGCTGTTAAAGATTTATATCAGCTCTTCTGCAGCAAAAAAAAACTCCCCAACTTTTAAAATCTCCCAACTATTCTCAACAATGACAAACTTTGCACCAGATCGTTATCGTCAAACCATTTACTCTTTTTTATAATCTTCCACTTTCGCATTGCTGCCTGCTCCCCCCGACGTCTGTTCTCGATTTGCTAGTCAGTGTCACATCTGCTCCCCGGCTATCATAATATGATTATCTTAATTATTCTCTCCTCCGACGACGACCATAGACCAGCACCATCGCCCCATACCCATTGTTCTAAAGCCTGGTCCACTTTGTCAATGGCAGTATGGTTAGGCACTGATGCTGGGACGAAGAAAAATGAGTGAATAATTTTTCGTTTCGTTGTCTCTCATCATCGTCGTTCTTGCTCACAACATCGGCCCCCGTTCTTCCCATGTCGGGTGCTCAGCCATTCAGCGGATGGATTGGTAATTGGCACTGCTGGTGTTACTTGTCTATCGCCTCCTCTCGCCCACCCGGGAGCTCCCAGGATGAGAAAGGCACAGTGGAAAGAGTTGTTTTAAAGTTTTTTCCATCCCCTGAGAATTCTCTTGGTTTTCACAATCGAAGAAAATAGGCCAAGCAGTCATCACCGCCAGTTGTCGTCTTTGTTGGCGCGGTCGTCATTCGAAGTGATTCGGTGACTGCGGGAGAGGAGGTGGGTGGGGGTCTCCAAAGCTGCCGGAGGAAGAGGCAAACGAGTGTTAAAAATTATGCTGAGCTATGATTCTTGCGCCACCCGCCGTGGGCTGGACGCAGAGTGGGACAAAGTTGGGATTGGTACATTGAAAGGGGTGCACTGTGGGCCAAGAATTTGAATTATGAGGTTATTTTTGTCCTCTTCTGGAATTCTCCAAAAACTTCGCCTGAAAATCTACAAAAATTCCTCTTAAAATAATCCAAGAATCCTTCTTGGAATTCAAGACAAAGACAGTCAGAGAAGACAGAGAAGACAGAGAAGACAGAGAAGACAGAGAAGACAGAGAAGACAGAGAAGACAGAGAAGACAGAGAAGACAGAGAAGACAGAGAAGACAGAGAAGACAGAGAAGACAGAGAAGACAGAGAAGACAGAGAAGACAGAGAAGACAGAGAAGACAGAGAAGACAGAGAAGACAGAAAAGACAGAGAAGACAGAGAAGACAGAGAAGACAGAGAAGACAGAGAAGACAGAGAAGACAGAGAAGACAGAGAAGACAGAGAAGACAGAGAAGACAGAGAAGACAGAGAAGACAGAGAAGACAGAGAAGACAGAGAAGACAGAGAAGACAGAGAAGACAGAGAAGACAGAGAAGACAGAGAAGACAGAGAAGACAGAGAAGACAGAGAAGACAGAGAAGACAGAGAAGACAGAGAAGACAGAGAAGACAGAGAAGACAGAGAAGACAGAGAAGACAGAGAAGACAGAGAAGACAGAGAAGACAGAGAAGACAGAGAAGACAGAGAAGACAGAGAAGACAGAGAAGACAGAGAAGACAGAGAAGACAGAGAAGACAGAGAAGACAGAGAAGACAGAGAAGACAGAGAAGACAGAGTAGACAGAGAAGACAGAGAAGACAGAGAAGACAGAGAAGACAGAGAAGACAGAGAAGACAGAGAAGACAGAGAAGACAGAGAAGACAGAGAAGACAGAGAAGACAGAGAAGACAGAGAAGACAGAGAAGACAGAGAAGACAGAGAAGACAGAGAAGACAGAGAAGACAGAGAAGACAGAGAAGACAGAGAAGACAGAGAAGACAGAGAAGACAGAGAAGACAGAGAAGACAGAGAAGACAGAGAAGACAGAGAAGACAGAGAAGATAGAGAAGGCAGAGAAGGCATAGAAAACAGAGAAGACAAAATAGATATTCTGCATGAAGTTTTCCTGAAATTGTTCAAAATTCCAACAGAAATTCTTAGAAAACTTCTCCTGGAATTCTACAAGAATTCCTCCTGGAATTCTATAAGAATTCCTCCTGGAATTCTACAAGAATTCTTCCTGGAATTCTACAAGAAGTCCTCCCGCAATTTAACAAGAATTTCGCCCGCAATTCAACAAGAATTCCTCCTGGAATTCTACAAGAACTCCTCCAGGAATTCTACGAGAATTCCTCGTGGAATTCTACAAGAATTCCTACTGGAATTCCTACTGGAATTCTACTAGAATTCCTACTGGAATTCTACTAGAATTCCTACTGGAATTCTACTAGAATTCCTACTGGAATTCTACTAGAATTCCTACTGGAATTCTACTAGAATTCCTACTGGAATTCTACTAGAATTCCTACTGGAATTCTACTAGAATTCCTACTGGAATTCTACAAGAATTCCTACTGGAATTCTACTAGAATTCCTACTGGAATTCTACTAGAATTCCTACTGGAATTCTACTAGAATTCCTACTGGAATTCTACTAGAATTCCTACTGGAATTCTACTAGAATTCCTACTGGAATTCTACTAGAATTCCTACTGGAATTCTACTAGAATTCCTACTGGAATTCTACTAGAATTCCTACTGGAATTCTACTAGAATTCCTACTGGAATTCTACTAGAATTCCTACTGGAATTCTACTAGAATTCCTACTGGAATTCTACTAGAATTCCTACTGGAATTCTACTAGAATTCCTACTGGAATTCTACTAGAATTCCTACTGGAATTCTACTAGAATTCCTACTGGAATTCTACTAGAATTCCTTCTGGAATTCTACTAGAATTCCTACTGGAATTCTACTAGAATTCCTACTGGAATTCTACAAGAATTCCTACTGGAATTCTACAAGAATTCCTACTGGAATTCTACAAGAATTCCTACTGGAATTCTACAAGAATTCCTACTGGAATTCTACAAGAATTCCTACTGGAATTCTACAAGAATTCCTACTGGAATTCTACAAGAATTCCTACTGGAATTCTACAAGAATTCCTACTGGAATTCTACAAGAATTCCTACTGGAATTCTACAAGAATTCCTACTGGAATTCTACAAGAATTCCTACTGGAATTCTACAAGAATTCCTACTGGAATTCTACAAGAATTCCTACTGGAATTCTACAAGAATTCCTACTGGAATTCTACAAGAATTCCTACTGGAATTCTACAAGAATTCCTACTGGAATTCTACAAGAATTCCTACTGGAATTCTACAAGAATTCCTACTGGAATTCTACAAGAATTCCTACTGGAATTCTACAAGAATTCCTACTGGAATTCTACAAGAATTCCTACTGGAATTCTACAAGAATTCCTACTGGAATTCTACAAGAATTCCTACTGGAATTCTACAAGAATTCCTACTGGAATTCTACAAGAATTCCTACTGGAATTCTACAAGAATTCCTACTGGAATTCTACAAGAATTCCTACTGGAATTCTACAAGAATTCCTACTGGAATTCTACAAGAATTCCTACTGGAATTCTACAAGAATTCCTACTGGAATTCTACAAGAATTCCTACTGGAATTCTACAAGAATTCCTACTGGAATTCTACAAGAATTCCTACTGGAATTCTACAAGAATTCCTACTGGAATTCTACAAGAATTCCTACTGGAATTCTACAAGAATTCCTACTGGAATTCTACAAGAATTCCTACTGGAATTCTACAA
Organism: Aedes albopictus; assembly: GCF_035046485.1. NCBI lineage: Eukaryota > Metazoa > Arthropoda > Insecta > Diptera > Culicidae > Aedes > Aedes albopictus. The sequence goes on from NC_085137.1 coordinate 461,441,669, forward strand.
GAATTCCTACTGGAATTCTACAAGAATTCCTACTGGAATTCTACAAGAATTCCTACTGGAATTCTACAAGAATTCCTACTGGAATCCTACAAGAATTCCTACTGGAATTCTACAAGAATTCCTACTGGAATTCTACAAGAATTCCTACTGGAATTCTACAAGAATTCCTACTGGAATTCTACAAGAATTCCTACTGGAATCCTACAAGAATTCCTACTGGAATTCTACAAGAATTCCTACTGGAATTCTACAAGAATTCCTACTGGAATTCTACAAGAATTCCTACTGGAATTCTACAAGAATTCCTACTGGAATTCTACAAGAATTCCTACTGGAATTCTACAAGAATTCCTACTGGAATTCTACAAGAATTCCTACTGGAATTCTACAAGAATTCCTACTGGAATTCTACAAGAATTCCTACTGGAATTCTACAAGAATTGCTACTGGAATTTCACAAGGATTCTACAAGAACTCCTCCTTGAATTCTACAAGAATTTCCTCCTGGAATTCTACAAGAATTCCTCCTGGAATTCTACAAGAATTCCTCCTGGAATTCTACAAGAATTCCTCCTGGAATTCTACAAGAATTTTTCCTGGAATTCTACAAGAATTCCTCCTGGAATTCTACAAGAATTCCTCCTGGAATTCTACAAGAATTCCTCCTGGAATTCTACAAGAATTCCTCCTGGAATTCTACAAGAATTCCTCCTGGAATTCTACAAGAATTCCTCCTGGAATTCTACAAGAATTCCTCCTGGAATTCTACAAGAATTCCTCCTGGAATTCTACAAGAATTCCTCCTGGAATTCTACAAGAATTCCTCCTGGAATTCTACAAGAATTCCTCCTGGAATTCTACAAGAATTCCTCCTGGAATTCTACAAGAATTCCTCCTGGAATTCTACAAGAATTCCTCCTGGAATTCTACAAGAATTCCTCCTGGAATTCTACAAGAATTCCTCCTGGAATTCTACAAGAATTCCTCCTGGAATTCTACAAGAATTCCTCCTGGAATTCTACAAGAATTCCTCCTGGAATTCTACAAGAATTCCTCCTGGAATTCTACAAGAATTCCTCCTGGAATTCTACAAGAATTCCTCCTGGAATTCTACAAGAATTCCTCCTGGAATTCTACAAGAATTCCTCCTGGAATTCTTCACGAATTCCTCCTGGAATTCTTCACGAATTCCTCCTGGAATTCTTCAAGAATTTCTTCGGGAATTCTTTAAGAATTCCTCTCGGAATTTTCCAACAATTTCTCCTGGAATTCTCCACGATTTCCTCCTGGAATTCTCCAAGAATTCCTTCTGGAATTCTCCAAGAATTCCTTTTGGAATTCTCCAAGAATTCCTTCTGGAATTCTCCAAGAATTCCTTCTGGAATTCTCCAAAAATTCCTTCTGGAATTCTCCAAGAATTCCTTCTGGAATTCTCCAAAAATTTCTTCTGGAATTCTCCAAGAATTCCTTCTGGAATTCTCCAAGAATTCCTTCTGGAATTCTCCAAGAATTCCTTCTGGAATTCTCCAAGAATTCCTTCTGGAATTCTCCAAGAATTCCTTCTGGAATTCTCCAAGAATTCCTTCTGGAATTCTCCAAAAATTTCTTCTGGAATTCTCCAAGAATTCCTTCTGGAATTCTCCAAGAATTCCTCCTGGAATTCTCCAAAAATTCCTCCTGAAATTCTCCAAGAATTCCGTCTGGAGTTCTCCAAAACAACCTTTTCAAATTCTCCAAAAATTCCTCCTAAAATTCTCCAAGAATTCCTCCTGGAATTCGCCAAGAATTGCTCCTGGAATTCTTCAAGAATTCCTTCTGGAATTCTCCAAGAATTCCTACTGGAATTCTTCAAGATTTCCTCCTGGAATTCTACAAAAAAAATCCTTCTGGAATTTGGTATTCCTCCTGCAATTCTTCAAAAAATTTTCTCAATGAGAATGGTTTCTCTCGAAATTTCTCAACTTGCCATGCTTCCGGAAGCGCATTGTCGACTTCTGTCCCACAGTGTACCCCAATGTCCATCATCGGTGCGCGGAAGGCCTCCGGCAGCTTGCGCTTGAGTTGGGTTCCCCAGCCCATTGATGCCGTGATGGCTTTGCGAACAACCGTCCGTCCCCAAGATGATGAAGGCCGCGAGGCGGAGCAGAGGAAAAAGTTGTTGAAAAGGAATTTTCCTTTTTCTTGTCGAGCACCCCCGCTATTGTTGTATTTTGCATTTTTGTGTCAGTATTCCCTTTTTTTTGTTGGTTGGTCGGTCCGGGTAGTTCGTCGGCAGCAACAACCAAGATGACACAAAGATGACGGACGAAGGATGGCATCAACTAGAAGCAGCAGCAGCTAGTAGGGAGGCACTTGTGGATTTGCGAGATAAGGATACAAAGCGGACGCTGCCACTAGATAGGCTGATGACAGTGCTAGCAGCTAGCGAAACGAAACAAAAAAAATCTCGGTGATGAGATAGAGGAGGAAGAGTGCACTAACAGTAGCAGAATCAGAAGCTTGTACAATGTCTTTTAATTTATCAAACCGAGCTGAAGAGCTATGGGGGAGGATCTCTGGACAACAGAAGTAGCAGTAGCATCAGCAAAAAAAAAATGTGAAAGAGATTGGTCGTTGTCGGCGTGGTTTTTGCCGAGACGAATGGAGGAATAAGAGCGATTGTCGTTATCATATTTTTGAGATCAGTTGCAGCTTTCAGTAGTTGGTGTGTTTTTCCGGCCATTTTACTACGAAGAAAAAGAACCCTCAGATATCGTTGTGCGGCCGGTAGGAGGCTAGGAAAAATAACGGCCGAACGGATAGATCCTGTGAGTTTCCGGAAGAGAAACCAAGAGAGAGAAAAAGTTTTCATCTGTGGCCAAGATCGGCAAATCCGAGGATGGAGCAGGAGCAAAAAAAATAGAAGAATAAGTGCTATTATATAAATTAAATAAAATCCCTCCGGCCACTAATTGAATAACCAACATTGTTATCGCAACGTGCCACCGCCGCAGTTAGAAGTGGCACTCTTGGCATGTCTCTGTTTTTTTCGAGAGAAGGAGGAGGACGACTCTGGTATGGTAGTCAAGTAGTGCCCGTGTCCTGGGACTGACACATTTCTGCTTGTTTGTCCCGAAGCTCGATGGTCTGGCCTGGCCTGTCTGTGCGGAGCGCACTGATTATGGAGTTGTAACTGAACTCGGGGGGCTGTGATTGATGGGTTGTGTAAGGAGTTGTCAGAGAGATGTGTCTTTTCTGCGTGAGATGAATGGATCTTGGTTGAGGGTACACGGTAGGTTTTTCTTTATTTATAGGACGTAGCGAAATAAAACGAATTACCAGTTTTCTCCGAAAAGGTCGTTTACATTCATGTCTAAAACTGTGTCTGTAAGTACTCGGAGAAGCTTTCCAGAGCTTCTCTGGAGAAGTCTTCCAGAGCTTCTCTGGAGAAGCCTTCCAGAGCTGCTCTGGAGAAGCCTTCCAGAACTTCCAGAGATTTTTGGAAAAGCCTTCCAGAGCTTCCGGGAGAAGCCTTCCAGAGCTTCCACGGAGAAACCTTCCAGAACTTCTCTGGAGAAGCCTTCCAGAGCTTCTCTGGAGAAGCCTTCCAGAACTTCCAGAGATTTTTGGAAAAGCCTCCCAGAGCTTCCAGGAGAAGCCTTCTGGAACTTTCCGGAGAAGCCTTCCAGATTTTCCAGGGGGAAGCCTTCCAGAGCTTCCAGGGAGAAGCCTTCCAGAACTTTCACAGAGAAGCCTTCCAGAGCTTCCACGGAGAAGTTTTCCAGCGTTTCCACGGAGAAGCCTTCCAGAGCTTCCAGGAGAAGCATTCTAGAGCTTCCAAAGCTTCCTTAGCATCCAATGCTCTATTTGGAAAAACTTCCAAAGCCTCTGTGGTGAAGCTTCCAACCTTTTCTGAATAAGCTTCCACAACTTCTTTGGGGAAGCTTCCAATTTTTTTTGGAGAAGCTTGCAAAATATTTCTGAAAAAAGCTTCTTTGGAGGTGCTTCACAGCTTCTTTGGAGAAGCCTCCAGAGTTTAATTCTAGAAGTATCCGTAGCTTGTATGCAAGAGCTTTCAAAGCTTCTTTGCAGATGCTTCTGAGGCTTCTTTGAAGAAATTTGCAAACCATTTTTGTAGAAGCGTCCAAAGCTTGTTTGTTAAGGCACCAAAGCGTCTTTGAAGAAGTTTCCAATGCTTCTCTGCATAAATCTTCAAAACTTCCGTGTAGAAGCTCTCAAAACTTCGTTGAATAAACTTCCTAAGTTACTTTTGCGAAGCTTTCCATGCTCATTTGTAGAATTTCCTATAGCTTTTTTGTAAAACCTTTCAAAGCGTATTTGGAGAAGTTTTCGTTGATTCTTTGGAGCAGATTTTTGGGAGAAGCTCCTAAAACTTCTTCGGAGAATCTTCAAAAGCTAAAGAAACGATCAAAAGTTTTTCTTTGGAGAATCTCCTAAAGGTTTTTGGAAGCTTCTTTGGAAAAGCTTCCAAAGCTTCTTAGGATAAGCTTTCGAAGATTCGTTGGGGAAGCTTCCAAAGTTTCTCTGGGAAAGGGTACTAAGCTTCTCCAAAATAACTGCCGAAGCTTCTTTGGAGAAGCTCCCGAAGCTTCTTTGGAGAAGCTCCCGAAGCTTCTTTGGAGAAGCTTCCGGAATTTCTTTGGAGAGGCTTGCAAAGCAAATCTTCTAAAGCTTCTTTGGAGATGCTTCCATAGCTTCTTTGGAGAAGTCTCCTGAGTTTCAGTGGAGAAGTATCCGAAGCTTATTTATAGAAGCTTCCAAATCCTCTTTGGAGCTTCTGAAGCTTCTTTGGAGAAGTTTTCAGAGCTTTATTGGAGAAGCGTCCAAAGCTTGTTTGAAAATGCAACCAAAGCGTCTTTAAAGAAGTTTCAATGCTTCGTTGAAGAAGCTACCTAAGTTACTTTGCAGAAGCTTTCTATGCTCATTTGAAGAATTTCCCAAAGCTTTTTTTTGTAGAACCTTCCAAAGCAATATTGGAGAAGCTTTCATTGATTTTTTGGAACAAATGTTTGGCAAAAGTTCCTAGAGCTTCTTCGGCGAAGCTTCAAATGGTTTTGGAAAAAGTATCAAAAGGTTTTTTTGAGAGTATCTTCCACAGCTTCTTTGAAAAACATTATTTGGGAAAAGCCTCCAAAGCTTATCCGGAAAGCTTTCCAAGCTTCTATAGTGAAGCTTTCGAAGCTTCTTTGGAGAAGCTTCCGAAGCTTCTTTCAAGAGCTTCCAACGTTTCTATGAAGAAGCTTTCATAGCTTCTTTGGAGAAGCATTCAAAGCTTCTCTGGAGAAGCTTCTAAAGCTTCTTGGGAGAAGGTTCCCAAGCTGCTGAAGAGAAGTTTTCAAAGGAGTTTGCTCAGAGATGCTTTCATAGGTTTTTTTTTAAATAAGCTTCTCAAGCTTTTTCAGGGAAGCTTGCAAGACTTCTTTGAAGATTCCAAAGCTTTTTCGGGAACCTATAGAAGTTTTTTTTTTCTAGAACCTTCCAAACCACCTTTTTAGAAGCTCTCATAGCTTCTTTGAAGAAACTTCCAAAGATTCTCGGGGGAAGGTTGCCAAGCTTTCCAATGGGAGAAGTTACCAAAGCTTCTTGAAAGAAGCTAAAAAAAGATTCTTAGGAGAAGCTAACAATTATTTTCGAGAGAAGCATCCGAAGCTTCTTTGAAAAAGCTTCCTAAGCTTCTTTGGAGAAGCTTTTAAAACTTTTTATAGAGATATATTTCTGAGCTTCTGTGGAGTCGCTTGCAAGGTTTTGTGAAGAAGCTTTCACCATTGGAGAATTTTCTCATTCTTCTTTCCAGAACGTTTTAAACATTCTTAGATGAAGCCTTTGATTTCTTTAGAGATGCTTTTAAAGTTTGTTTGGAGAAATTTCTGAAGTGGCAACTTCTTGATTTTTTTTTTCTAGTCACAATCATAATTCAACTTATTAAGAAGTATGTCTCTTACGGAAAATAACTTCAAGAGTCTCATTTTTTTCCTTTCCATATCAACTTTTTGCCGAAGTCTTGCATTGGAATATGTATTTAATTTGTTTCTTGTTCAACGATAAAGTTTGTGTCTTTCACATACTTTCAGTGTACATCGAAGCTCAACGAACAAAGTTTCAGTACTGTACATGGTGTGTTCCGCTAACTACAACCGCAAAGGGTAGAAGAAATCTGCAGACAGACTTTGTCCTTCTTTCGCGCCACTTACCGAAAGATCCCAGTCAAAAGTTCCGTAATGATGCAAGTATGAAATTAGTAAATGTAACCAAAGCTCCAGTGCCGCCTGCGTCTGGCCAATCAAATCCAACTCCCCGAAATGCAATTTAATTAGCGTGCTTTCGTTTCGCGTAATGCGATATGCTCCATTACCGAGTACCAGACTACCAGAAACGGAGGTAGGTTTTCTTAGAAATCAAACACTGCAGCAGCAGGCCTTCCTGGCGAAAATCGACCAGAAACCCGAAATTTAATCACCGCAGTAACTCCCTCACTTTACCTGATGAGTTTCTCCCGGGGCCCAATCCGGGCACGGAATACATAACATCACGCAAACCTCTGCAGGCAGGCAGCCCAACCCTAAGCCTGATGATGGTCTCGTTACGTGTGCGATTGCCAAAGCTTCTTCAATCTGTCCAATCGCTTCCAGTGCTAGTCAGTGCCAGTCAGTGCCAGTGGCGTACCGGACTCCACTTTGTGCATGTCGCAATTCCTGAGGGGACGTTAATGGAGATACTCATTATTGCCTGGCGTCCGCCGTACCAGGATCAACCAATTCAGCGAAGGAAGCGCGGTGGTGTGAAATGCGCTTCCGGGGTTAAATGACCATGCCAAGTGTTCAACCTCAGGACTAGAACAATTCAAATGTACGTTTATTCCTTCGAGAATGGCGTCGATTCAAACGCCAAAATGTATGCATCAAGCATTTCATCGGAAGCTTACAAATGTGTCAATCGTGAACGTTTCAGCTTAGATGAAAAATTTTACTTGTTTCTGAGATAAGACAACCTTTTCAGATTGTTTTTGAATTTCTAGTATGATTAAAGTCTAAAAATCTGTTTCATCCTGCTCTTCCCAGCGTGGCATCAGCCTCGGCATTCGAAGAATGCGTCCACTGTCCATTGCTGACCGCATAGTCACCACCACCAACCAACGCGTTGTTGGTGGCACAGTCCTCACAGTACAGCAGCGACGGGGATAATGCGGACGGGCCGATGATGGCGACGCGAACCAAAATCTCGATGGTCGGCCACAAACTCGACCACATCACGCACGGAAATTGCAGGCACGCATCGGAATGGAAGACATTCCAACCCATCACCATCACCGCCACCACCCGACCATCCCACACTCAACTCAACGGCGGCGGACAGATGATGAGAACATGAGATCCACGAGCTAGGCGTGTGGGTGGAGCGAGGAAGGACTAAATCCAGTGAGAGCTATTACTACGTTTACTGAAGTCGGTCTGTGTGGTCGGCTTCGTCGCACGGTTCTGGTGGAAACCAAACACCGACAGACCACTGACTGGCTGCTGCCGGCTGGCTGGTACGACAAATGAGTACAATTCACGCATTCACCCTGCCAAGCTATTCATCCATCCTGCCCACCCATCTGACAAACCACTTTCCAGCGAATTACTCTTCTCTAGATGACGGTGAACATTGGACGTGAACGGAGAAGGCAGAACAACCCCCGACGGAGATCCCATTCTACTAATTCGCCTTCCAGCTATTCCGCTATGTTTGATCAAGACCACCGAAAAAATTAAGTCAACACAACTAGCAGGAGCCAGGGGAGCCGAAGAACCCACTTTCCGGACGGATCATCGACAAGATACGATTTGTTTCGTTGGCCCCGTTGGCTGGGGATGTCTCCGAGGACGGATAATTGAAATAACCGTGTTTCGATGGGTTTTCGCTGGATCCAAGGTTGACTTCGGGGCTCAGATTGCGAATTTTTCGTCGAGGATAGTGGTGAGCCATATGAAAACAAAACAATCTAAGCCATGCTTCAAAACGGTAACGCTTTGAAATAGGTGCTTTCAGTAATTTCTTGAAGCTCTGGAAGGCTTCTCCTGGAAGCTCTGGAAGGCTTCTCCGGGAAGCTCTGGAAGGCTTCTCCGGGAAGCTCTGGAAGGCTTCTCCGGGAAGCTCTGGAAGGCTTCTCCGGGAAGCTCTGGAAGGCTTCTCCGGGAAGCTCTGGAAGGCTTCTCCGGGAAGCTCTGGAAGGCTTCTCCGGGAAGCTCTGGAAGGCTTCTCCGGGAAGCTCTGGAAGGCTTCTCCGAGAAGCTCTGGAAGGCTTCTCCGGGAAGCTCTGGAAGGCTTCTCCGGGAAGCTCTGGAAGGCTTCTCCGGGAAGCTCTGGAAGGTTTCTCCGGGAAGCTCTGGAAGGCTTCTCCGGGAAGCTCTGGAAGGCTTCTCCAGAGAAGCTCTGGAAGGCTTCTCCAGAGAAGCTCTGGAAGGCTTCTCCAGAGAAGCTCTGGAAGGCTTCTCCAGAGAAGCTCTGGAAGGCTTCTCCAGAGAAGCTCTGGAAGGCTTCTCCAGAGAAGCTCTGGAAGGCTTCTCCAGAGAAGCTCTGGAAGGCTTCTCCAGAGAAGCTCTGGAAGGCTTCTCCAGAGAAGCTCTGGAAGGCTTCTCCAGAGAAGCTCTGGAAGGCTTCTCCAGAGAAGCTCTGGAAGGCTTCTCCAGAGAAGCTCTGGAAGGCTTCTCCAGAGAAGCTCTGGAAGGCTTCTCCAGAGAAGCTCTGGAAGGCTTCTCCAGAGAAGCTCTGGAAGGCTTCTCCAGAGAAGCTCTGGAAGGCTTCTCCAGAGAAGCTCTGGAAGGCTTCTCCAGAGAAGCTCTGGAAGGCTTCTCCAGAGAAGCTCTGGAAGGCTTCTCCAGAGAAGCTCTGGAAGGCTTCTCCAGAGAAGCTCTGGAAGGCTTCTCCAGAGAAGCTCTGGAAGGCTTCTCCAGAGAAGCTCTGGAAGGCTTCTCCAGAGAAGCTCTGGAAGGCTTCTCCAGAGAAGCTCTGGAAGGCTTCTCCAGAGAAGCTCTGGAAGGCTTCTCCAGAGAAGCTCTGGAAGGCTTCTCCAGAGAAGCTCTGGAAGGCTTCTTCAGAGAAGCTCTGGAAGGCTTCTTCAGAGAAGCTCTGGAAGGCTTCTCCAGAGAAGCTCTGGAAGGCTTCTCCAGAGAAGCTCTGGAAGGCTTCTCCAGAGAAGCTCTGGAAGGCTTCTCCAGAGAAGCTCTGGAAGGCTTCTCCAGAGAAGCTCTGGAAGGCTTCTCCAGAGAAGCTCTGGAAGGCTTCTCCGAGAAGCTCTGGAAGGTTGCTGTGAGACGCTCTGGAAGGCTTATCTGAGATGCAATGGAAGACTTTTGCGAGAATTTCTGCAAGGCTTCTGCTAGAAGCTCTGAAAGGCAGATAGAAAAGATTTATGAAGATTCTAGAATGTCTATGTATTCAGGGATAACGTATGGATCGATAGATCACAATTTAACAATGTAATATCGTTATTAATATCTTATTAAGCTCTTCTGAATTACGCGGCAATTTGGTGCCAATTGGGTACAAATATATGTGAATGAATACCTTGTTACAACTGTCCAACTGGGGTTGTTGACTTACCTGGAAGAAAAAAAAGAAAATGACATTTATTATCAAATTGTAGAACAGCTTCATTAAACAATTTAATCCCACTTTTCCATATGTTCCCTTCCCAACATTTCTTCATTCCACCAACCACCCTTATAGATTCCGCTCTACTTTAACCGCAGAAACCCTAATCGTTCAACAGCACGTCCTCAGTTCAAGTCATGTCTCGTCACAAGCTCATACATTTTTCATTATCATTCGCTATCGCCAACCTCAACCATCCTCCCCTCCATCGCCCGGTTCACAATTCCATTCAGCTTTCCATAAAACAACAAAGAACGACTCCACAACCCAACTTGAGGAAACCCAACACGCTTCGCAGTCGACTTTTCCACGTACGGTTTCCTTCCATCGCCATCACCATCGATCCGGGGGTCGGTCGATATTGAGAGTGCGACATCTTCTATTTTCTTCTCGTCGTCGCTCGCCCCCACAAACAAAATCAAATCCATCATATTTTCTTATCTTATGGCGGCGATATTGGTTTTGATTTCAGCCAGAACCCCCACCCCCTCGAACCAAGCGCCACTACGTCATCCGAAAATCATCTTGTTCGGGGCGCGGCGATACGCTTCGGATGGAATCGAATGCGCTCGCTAAGATGGTGAGAGATAGGAACAAAAAAACAGAAATTCAAACATGAGCGCTGAAGAAGAGGGAGGCTCAAGCGCGGTGGGGGAGGAAGATGGATTATTTTTCGTTGAGATTCTTGTCCTCCACCAACAACGCACACGTCACAGCAGCAAAAGCAGCGGGGCGGTGAATCGAAGCGAATCGTTCAAATGAAATTTTCGCGGGAAACTTTCTCCTCGGTTGAAGAAGAGATGATGATTTTTCGATTTTTTTTTCTTTTCTCGTTGAAGGTAGTTTGCTTCACCAGTGCCTTGAGTGGTTTAGGACTGTCGTATGACGAGTTGATGGCAAATTCCTAGAGATGATGGTGTTGACAAAAGTGCCGACGCGATGAACGAACAAAACAAAATTGTTCGCTGAATCATTACTGGATGGCAATGTGGTTTGTGGATTATTTAGAGAAATGATTTACATTGGATTAGGACTGTATTTGGATAAAATATTACAAGTACCAAAACTTTCTTTAATAAACTCTCTGTTAGTATTTTTTAGAAAGCTTTGGATGCTTTTCTGAAAATAACTTTGGAAGCTGAAAAAATATTGGAAATTTATATGAGGACGTTCTATCAGCCTTCAATTATCAGAAGAAGCTTTGTCAACTTCTCGGAACAAGGATTTCAAGCTTTGTAAGGTTTTCTGAAGAAGCTTTGGGATATTATTTGAAGAAGCTATGGAAGGTTCTTTAGGGAAACCTTTTTGAAGAAGATTTGGAAGCTTCTCTGAAGAAGCTTTGAAAGCTTCAAAGAAGAAGCTATGAAGTTTTCAGAAGAAGCTTTGGAGCTTCTCTGAAAAAGCTTTGAAAGCTTCTCTGAAGAAGCTACGAAAGCTTCCCTGAAGAAGCTTCGAAAGTTTCTCTGAGGAAGCTTCGGAAGCTTCTCCGAAGAAGCTTCGAAAGCTTCTCTGAAGAAGCTTCGAAAGTTTCTCTGAAGAAGCTAAAGCTTCTCTGAATAAGATTTGGAAGCTGCTTTGAAGTAATTTTGGAAGCTTCGCTGAAGAAGCTTTGAAAGCTTCTCTGAAGAAACTTTGAAAGCTACTCTGAAGAAGTTTTGAAAGCTTCTCTGAAGAAGCTTCGAAAACTTCTCTGAGGAAGCTTCGAAAGCTTCTCTGAAGAAGTATCGAAAGCTTCTCTGAAGAAGCTTTGAAAGCTTCTCTGAAGAAGCTTTGATAGCTTCTCTGAAGAAGATTCAAACGCTTCTCTGAAGAAGCTTCGAAAGTTTCTCTGACTAAGCTTTGTAAGCTTCTTTGAAGAAGCATTGGATGCTTATTTGAAGAAGCTTTGAAAGCTTCTTCGAAGAAACTTTGAAAGCTACTCTGAAGAAGCTTTGGAAGCCTCTCTGAAGAAGCTGTAAATATTCTCTGCAGAAGCTTGGAAGTTTCCCTAAATTATGCATTTTGAAGCTTCTTTAGAGAAAACAAGAAGCTTTGTAACCTTCACTGAAGATGCTTTGTAAGTTTCACTGAAAAAGCTTTGTATACTTCTCTGAAGGAGCTTTGTAAGCTTCTCTGAAGATGCTTTGTAAGCTTCTCTGAAGAAGCTTTGAAAGCTTCTCTGAAAAAGCTTTGAGAGCTTCGCTGAAGAAACTTTGAAAGCTTCTCTGAAAAAGCATTGGAAGCATCTCTGAAGAAGCTTTGAAGTCTTGTCTGAAGAAGCTTTTTCGATGACGAAGGTTCTGAAGCTTCTCCAATATGTTATTATTTTATCCGCAACGAAACTGCCAGCGGTCATTGCATTGATTGAACATAAGAATATGAGGCTGATTTTACTTGAATAAAAATCTTCAAAAGCCCATCCAACCTCGAATGGGGGACATTGTTTCAGCAGCATTCTGCCTTATCATTCCTCTCGGCACGACGACACCATCCACAAATCTGGCGAAAATGATTAATTCTTGTTGATGTTCGATATTTCCACTTCACGCATTTTCAACAGCGAGTAGTTGATTTCCTGTCATCGGCATCTTTCTCCTCCTACTTTCTCACCTCGTGACTTGGCATGAGTGAAAGCACGCGCAAAAATAAACATCATTTCGAATCAGTCGCCACACACCGGCGGGTGATTCTGCGAATGTCTTCCTCCAACCTCGACTGAGGCTGAGACTGATGACGACGCGGCGCTAGGGTTTCGGTTCATTGATTTTTTTTCCTGCTCTGTTTCACCTTATCTCGTCGCCAGCCGGAGTCGAAAGGCACCATCATCGTCACGCCGTGAGTCAGTCAGTCAGTCAGGCAGTCGTCGGATGTCGCCAGATCTTTGCACAGGTTCGAGATGGTCGCCACCATCCACCGGCACCGTCTGCTGTGTGTGAAAGTCTCGCGTGCGTGTTTCCATCCTGATAGCTCGAGAGATAGAGGATGCCCCATCTCCGCGTTACCAGCGCTAGCGCTGGCGTGTTTTTTAAACAAATAAACTATTTATTGAAATAATATTATGAAAATAAACATCCATTAACTTTGTCTACGTCGTCATCCTAGACGAGTGACGCCGCTTCCATCATCATACCGATCGTGGTAGAACTCCCCCCACCAAGGTCTTTCCCGCCGTTGTTCCACCATCATCAGGGTGAAGTTTGCTTCTACAAGCGAAGCGGATGTGTGTGGAAACTAGAAAGCTTTCACTGGATTCACTCACCCGATCTCTGTGCGCTCTTCTTGCTCATGGCTTAAGCTAACAGAATGATGTTGGTGCGTAGCCGTCCTCCTCTTCCAAACCCCTTCTAGAAAGCCACACACCTCTGCCTGCAGTCTGAGGTTGCTTTGCCGAGTCGGTTGAGATGCCAAGAGAAGTCTGAAGAAACTTTCATCAATGGGGGAGTCAGAATGGAATGGAAATGAATTCCCGCACCTTCCTCAAACTCAGGCCCCCAGCTTGTCTCATGTCAGCTTAAAGAGATATTTGTAGATGTGCCTTCTCATGAATGTGTCGTTGACGTCGAACAGTGGGATGTGTTTGGAAAAATCAGGTCCAAATTTCACAACTGTGTATACCCAAGTATCATTTTTATGACCAATTAATCTTGTAGAGGTTTTAAGAACCGTCATAAAACCTTAAACCTTTTACGGTTTGTTTGATGATGGTTATAAGAACCTCTTCTAGTCTATTTGACTAACAAATACCCAAGTAACACAACTTGTTTTATATTAGTTTAAAATTCACTATTCATACTTAATCGACTGTTTTTTTCCTGAATTATGGACTTAATATCGAACACTTATATAATCAAAACAGCGCAAAAAATGGCGGCTTATAAAACATCTAACAAGTTGTACAGGGTGTTAGGTTCCTGAGTGCAAACTTTTTAAAGGGTGATAGAGGACCATAAATGGTGAAAAAAATTGTTCTACGCATATGGTCAAATCTCAACCGTTACGTAGTTATTGAACTTCCCATGTTTTTGACTCTCATCGCCTTAACTGGCTATAACTTGAAAATGGTCAAACTTATCGCAATTTTTTTACCCTTATCCGAAAGATTATTGAATTTTCTATCAAATGGCATCTTTTAATCGATTGGTTTGGTTAAATACCTAAGTTTTCTAGAGCAAAATTGCTCAAAATAGTGTGTTTTAAATTGTTTTTGTCAATTATCTTTGAAACATGCGTAATAAATTCAAATTTTTTCTTAGGCAAAGTTGTGGCCCCAGTTCCACTCTACATTTTGTTCTTTGACACCAAACTTCTAGCTCTTATTGTTTTCTTGCAATTTCGATTTAAATGTGCGGCACAGTGCGCAAAAAAGTGCTTTCCTTGACAGTTGCAAATTTATGACCTGAAATGAGATGTTTTAATCAAAATTACAAGAAAACGATAAGAGATAGACGTTTGATGACGAAGAACGAATTGTAGAGTGGAACAGGGGCCACAACTCTGCCAAAGAAAGAATTTTAATTTATTACGCATGTTTCAAAGTTAATTGCCAAAAACAAATGAAAACACACTATTTTGAGCAATTTTGCTCTAGAAAACTTAGTTATTTAACTAAACCAATCGATTCACAGATGCCATTTGATAGAAAATTCAATAATCTTTCGAATAAGGGTAAAAAAATTGCGATAAGTGTGACCATTTTCAAGTTATCGCCAGTTAAGGCTATGAGAGTCAAAAACATGGGAAGTTCAATAACTACGTAACGGTTGAGATTTGACCATATGCGTGGAACAATTTTTTTCACCATTTATGGTCCTCTATCACCCTTTGAAAAGTTTGCACTCACGAACCTAACACCCTGTATAAGGTGTATTGCTATACACCAATTGAACTCCAATGGTACGTTCCAACCAACTCTATAATATTGATTGGTTAAAACCAAGTTATTTGATAGTTGTTGAACTTGTAGAATGCGATTATAATGCAATTACATTCTAAGGTTAGAATGAAGCTTACTTCTAGTTATTCAACCTGTAAAAAACGTTAATATTACATTCCATTTCAACTCTTGTAATTAAGCTTTTTTTTAATGTTATATAACTTGGAAAATCCACTTATACAACCTGTTGCTGAGCCCGACGGTATGTTAAGGGAAAAAAATACAGAAAAAAAACAATAACAAAATGTTTGTTTTTTTTCGTATAAATGCAGTTAGCTTCTGAATCGTTAAAAGAATTTCCAAGTGATGAAGTTGACATGATATTTTTATAATTCGGACAGCAAACTAAATAATGGGTTATACTTAGTGGCATTAGTATTGTTTTATTTGCGCTTCAAGATTTATGGAGAAACTTATAATTTCACTCATGTATAAATCATGCGCCACTAGATTGAATTCAAAAGTGTGACCCAAATATGCTATTTGATCCAATTTCATGATTTTTTTTTTCATAATGTACTCGAAAACGCAAAATGGCAGATGATGGATGGGGCTTACAGTGCCGTTTAAAATGCTTTGAATAATATTCAATTTTCAATAATAATTAAAATCAAATCCATGACTAAAAAAAAGTCGCATACTATGAAACATTTTCCATAAGATGATAAATGAATCTAAATAATAAAAATGTTATTTAGTTCGTAACATATTTTTGTTTGTGTACTCATTTATTTACTCGGTACTGTAATTTATTTTACTGCTCTAATGAGGTGAAAACAGAAAACATTTCAACACGGTTTGCATTTCGATTAAAACCTAAGTTGAAATTGCTTCGAAATTATGTCTTGCGAGCAACTATACAACAGTTTGAGCAACAATGTTTTATATAATATATAACATCTTTTCTACATACTTACATATTAGTGTATTTGGCGAACATAATTACAACGTCAAAATAACTATATTACAACAGATTTTTTGGCCTGGCTTTATCTGTCATAACGTCGAAATTCTATCAACAGATAATGTAAACAAACCGCCTAGCTGATGGTCCGGAATTTCGTTGCTATTTTATAGGTTCCGCGAGATTGCAAATTTACAGTGAACGATCATAATGATTATTCCATATCCGGTGCCATTCCTCATCCGTTCGCGTGTTGGGAGGATTGACCTGCAGTTCAACAACGCATCCAATGACAAACAACGAATCACACAAGATTGGAGCTTTGGAAGTCTCCGTGGTTGATGTGCGTAGATTCGTCGAAAAATTCCTGGGATTGCTAAAGGAGCGTAGCGCCGGTGCAAGTCGATGTGGTGATCGGATGTGTTCAGATTTGTGAAAGTTGAGTTCATCATGGGAGTAGGATGTTTTACGATTAATGGGAACGTGAACCGGAAGAAGTCGCAACCGCTGCTTTTCGGGCAGGGCGCTTGATTATTCTTGGAAATTTAGCCCGATATCAGAGTGTTGAGCGTGTTGGAAATTCTCAAATCCTGCTGTAGATACGACATGCTTATTCTCACATCTTTGCGGTGGCCTTCCTAAATGTAACAGATAGCCGCGGAATTCATCGTATATCGTTGATAGCTTCTTCAAAACCATAAAATCTCATGCAGTGGGAACATTAATATTGGCTGTCAAAAGCGAATGATGATTGATGGATAATGCTCTAAAAGTGTTTTATAATTGTATTATCAAAATATTTCTTTACGATTTAAAGCCATGGATGGTTGTTTTCTCTTTGTCATTTGCCAACATTAAAAAATCTCTAAAATAACACAAGATGTTTGTTCATGCACTTATAGTGCAATTATATAACATCTTCTGATGTTTTGATTTTTGAAGATGTTTTCTGTGTTACTTGGGTAAGTCTTTAAAAATGTTTTAGGTGGCGATTATCAGAAACTTCTCTCCAAAAAAGGAAGGAAAATGCATTTGGTTACTCGAATTGATGGACACTTGCTGGAAACACATAATTTATTATACTATAAACTAAATTATTAATACTAAAAACTGTCTTACATTTTACTATCTTCACTCGCACTCCGTCCACCTATTACCACAACAGTTTACTTTCTGCCTTGGCACTGAACCGTGTTGCCAGTTTCACCAAACTAAAATCTTTCCCAACATACGTCACACAAACATTCCTTCCCTTCCTCGATGACCGTAAGGACGCGGCCGGCGCTGTTATTGACTTAAAAAAGTATGGAATTCTCGAAAATGTACATTAAGAGCGGTAGCTTCTCCCAAGCTCCGTTTGTTGGTTCGATTGTTCTGGTTAATCACGGAGTAGCAACTACGAATTGTACGGTCATCTATGCTCATGCTGCTCATGCTGCTCAAACTTTCGAGCTATAATGGATTAAAAGTGTCAACAATTGACCAAAATTGAGGGGTCCGCAAAAATGGTTGTGGCTTTAATTAACGAGGGGTCTATCAATTTGAGTAACCAAATGCATTTTTCTTACTTTTTTGTTGAGGACTTTCAGAAAATCGCCACCTAAAACATTTTTAAAGACAAGATCTGGTTTCAGCGAGAGTTTCTCAAATGTTACTTTGGTAGAGAAACATTAATTACACTAGTATACAAAATAAAACGAAAGTCGTAAACATCTATCATCGGCCAAAACTTTTGATGCATAGTTATGTGCTTATTTAAAAAAATTCGAAAATTTTTGAATAAAACAGTTGTTGAGTTTTTCCTGAAAATCGAGCTCAACAGTTTTTAAAATATGGAATTTACTAAAATTCAACCAACTTGCGTTGCAGTCAACATGTTTTTAATATTTTTGCACTAATAGTAAGCAATAGGACGGGCTTGGTGGACTAGTGCTGCCGCTTCTGATTCGTATGCAGAAGGTCCTGTGTTCAATCCTTGGCCCGTCCCTTTCCTCCTACTTTGTATATTTCTATATACTCTCTCCCTCCTCTCTACAGATCAGAGATGCCAGATGTACAGATTTTTCTGTATTATACAGATTTTTGAAGTTCTATACAGACAAGATACAGAGTACAGTAAAATACAGTTTAAAATGTGATACAGATTTCACCAGAGAGCATAAAAATTGAAGTTACTTTAAATAAATTTAATGAAAACTTTAAAAATTGATGCTTAAACTTTAAAGAATTTATGAAAATTCGTACATTTTCCCACATGTTTAAGAATAATAAATACCAGTAAAAAATTAAAAATCTTAATAAAGTAGTACATTTTTGTTAGTTTCTATTGAAATCCAGGACACTCCGTGTCTACTATACCCTCAAATATGGCGATACCAAAAAATCTGTATTGATACAGATTTTTGATGAAATAATCTGGCATCTCTGGTTCAGACAGACAGACAATAGACAGATAGACAAAGTGATCGGGGCAGGCAAAATTTTCACTTTTCAGTATAGGTCAACAAGCTAAAACTTTTCGAAAAATGTATCAAATATTCTCAAATTTTTGATGATAGTTGGTCACTAGTTGTCTAGCAGTGGTCCAAATTTGAGAAAGATCGGGCTATTCCACATAAAGTTAGAAATATTCTAGAAAAAGGCATAATCATCCGATAGCCAACTATGGACTGCTATATCGCCGGATTCATTGAACCACATGAAATGAAATTTTGAGTGTTTATGACTTATATAGTGAGCATCGATACAATTTTGACTGAACTTAAATTTGTAAACAAGGAAACAAATTATAGCGATTGGATTGTTTTTCTAATAAAACACCAAATTAGCCAAAACTTCAACATCGCTTAAAAATTCAAGATGATAATGTTGGATCATTTAAATTTCCTCTAATTGACATGTATATATATATGTTTTGAAAAAAAAAAGTAACAAAATATCCGCTAATAAATTGAGAATAGTTCTTGAGAATAGTTATGAGATGCATGTTAACAATAGATCAATTTATTAAAAAAATCTTATAATAAATTAAATCGCTTTAACTGTTTTTCCTGTAAACAATTTTAAGTTCAGTCAGACGTTTTCCAAAGCTCATTATATAAGTCATAAACGCTCAAAATTTTATTGCATTCGGTTCTTGGAATCCAGTGATAGTGCTGTCATGGTAAAATCAGAGCTGGTTACTCAAGGTTTCCAAATATTAGCGCCCCAAGGAAATGACTTTACTGTTGTGCCTTATTTAGAATTATTCCGGGAAAACTCTTCCATGCATTGTTATTTCACGAAGAACTCGTCTTCAAACTACAAGAAAACTCTCGAGGATTACTTCCAGAGAAACCACCAGAAATTCCATTGGGGTTTTCCTCAGAAATTTCTTCCGAAGTTCCTCCTGGGATTCGATGACGCATTCTATCAGAAATGTATTAAATGATTGCTGCATTAGTACATGCTTGCCTTCTTTCGTGTATTTATTCAAACTTTTCAGAAGGAATTCCGCCAGAAATATTGCCAGCATATTACTACAAGATTTTCTTTGAGATTCCTCCGATATTTCTCAACAAATTCTGTAGGAATTCCTTCACACGTTTCTAAAAAAAATGCAATTCTTGAGGAAAAAAATGCAAATATTCGAAGATTCTTTCAAAATTTTCTCTAGGGTTTTCCTTTAGAAATTCAAGTTTTTATTCCAGAAACTTTTTTAGACATTATTGCTTGAATTGCACTCCAGGTTCTTACCGGTGTTGCTCCATTTGTTCAGAGTTTTTCTCGGGCATTTATTTGGGAATTCATCTAGCAAATTCTCAATAGTTACTTCGAAAGTTCCTCCAAGGGCTACTTCAATATTAGGTATTCCTCCAGGAATTGCTTTGGATTTATTCAGACCTTCCTTCTGGAATTCTCTCAGCTTTTTTTCCAAAGATTCTCTCAACAATTCCTTCGGAAATTACTCCAAAATATATTCCTTGGGATTTTTCATAATTCTCTTCAAGAAATTTTTCTATGTATACTTGCAGAGGGTTCTTCAGTTCTTCCAGGTATTATTTCAAAGATTCTTTCAATCTCAATCATTCTTTTTTGTGACTTCAATGGTTCTCTACAGAAGTCCTCCAAATTTGTTTTCAAAGTTTTGCAGGATTTCCTACAGAAATTTCTACAGGAAGAAGTTTAGGTAATTTTGTGTACAAATCCCTTAAGAAATTGTATAAGAAATTCCATCAGAGGTATCTCCTGGAGTTCCTTCCTAGGATTTCTTCAAGAAATTTTTCAAACGTATCTCCAGGAGTTTTTTCTTATATCCTCGGGCTGAAAATCTCATAAATAAAGACATAAAATAAAGTTTTTTCTTAGAAAATCTTTCATGGATTAGTACAAGAATTCTTTAGTAATTTGGTGAAATTTTTGGAAGAGTCTCTAAAAATCCCTGACTATCCCAACAGATTGTGCAGGGTTTTTTCAAGACTTCCCAGGAGATATTCCTGATGGAATCGCTAGAATGATTTCTAAAAACCCAGATTAATCCACCTAGTGGTGATAGTGCCTTTCTCGTCGAAACTGTACTCATGATTTTTCCATCGACGTTAGCCAAAATGTTCCTGAATCATTTTATATAGAAAAACACAATTTTATCTTTCAAAAAGTAACAATTTCGGCTTTCATCGATTTGGGAAACTTATTGATGATACATATTCCGATGTTATGTTCAACAACAAAACATAGCTAAAAAATATCAGACCTCTTAGTTGACTGGTAAGGTGGTCAACCCCTAGTCGTGCATTGGGGCCATTATGACCCCATTCTATTCACTACGGCAGCGGGGTGAGCGTCAGCTAATGCATGAAGAAGGTTGACTTTATTCACAATCACAGATCACTTTGTGATCCTCGATAAAGTGTTTTTAGCACACTTTAGGCTATATTTTAGTATCATCGGTAACACGATTCATGTGAAATTTGACCTCCTTACGAGAAAAAGCAGAAAATGGAAATTTTCCATTCAAATCTCAATCGCAATGAGAAGAGCGAGGGCTCAACCAGCCGCACCCAAATTGTGAGCAGTAATTTTAGAAGCAAAAGGAGATTGAAGATTGAAAAAACTTTATTCGGTGTTGATGCGATCAAATTATATTTTTTCCACGTTGTTCCATCCTACTATATATTTACACCGCACGAATCTGAAATGGTGTGATATGATGAGCTCGCTTTGGTCACGATTTTGTTCTCTTGCATATATGAAGATTTTGACCATTTCTTCACTTGTAATCTTCCCCAACGTTTACAGGCTATCAAAAAAGCTACGATTTGATTTATCGCTTTAACATTTATTTTGTTCACTTTTATAATTCCGCTATTTGATGTGCAGCTTACATGGGTTTTGTTCAATTTTACGTTTGACCACTTACGGCGGGACACCTGGAACCGGTTCCGGCTGTCTCATATATGGACTGAGACTATTTTCTTGTCAACTGTTCATCGGGTTACCTAAAAAGCCGAATATTGAAGTGATCTGAGGCTATTTTCTAGCTAACCGTTCGGCAAATTTTAGAAAAAGCTGCGATTTTATGTGTCGCATACCCGATTTTGGTTCACTTCTATTTAATCACTTCCCATGGAACACCTGCAACCGATTCTGAAATACTATTACTAGTTCTATATGTAGCCTGAGACTACTTTCTTGTTGACCGTTCATCAAAAAATCAAAAATGCCGCTATGGTTTGATTCCCTTCTATATTTTACCACTTCCGGTGGGTTTCTCGTCTCATCACCAGATATGGAACACTACCGGTTCTCTCAAATATGGTCTGAGATTATGTACTGGTTAACCGTTTATCATGTTACTGAATAAGTCATTGATATGTCGCATGTATTGGTTCTCTTTTACATTTGACCATTTCTGGCGGGACACCCGGAATCGGTTCCGTAACACACTGATATGGCTTGCGTCTATTTTCTTGCAACTGTTCATCATGTTACCTAAACAGCCACGATACCTCAATGCATGGGTTTGGTTTCACTTCCGGCCCGGAACCGGTTGCGGAACACTACCGGTAGTCTCTTAAATTGTCTGAGCCTATTTGCTTGCTAACGTTTATTAGGTTATAAAAAAAGCCGCGCTTTGCTGTGTTGCATGCATGGGTTTGGTTCAATTTTATATTTAGCCGCTTTTGAAGGGAAACCCGGAACTATTTTCGGCACTACTGGCAGTCCCTAATGTGGTCTTAGCCAACTTCCTTGATAAGCGATCATCAAGTTGTCAGAAAAGACGTGATTTGATGTGTCGCATGCACAAGTTTTGTTCACTTTTATATACGGCCATTTCCGGCGGGACACCTAGAACCGGTTCCGAAACACTACTGGTTCAGATATTATCTGAGTCTTTTTTTATGCCAACCTTTCATTATAAAAAAAAAGCCACGCTTCGATATGTCGCATGCATAGATTTGGATCACTTTTATATTTGGCCACTTCCGGAGGGACACCAGGAATCGGTTCCGGAACACTACCGGTTCAGATATGGTCTGAGACTGTTTTCTTGCTAACTTTTCATCAAGTTATCGAAAACGCCGTTGTTTGATGTGTCGCATGCATGGGTTTAAATCACTTTTATATTTGGCCACTTCCAGCGGGACATCCGGAACCTGTTCCGGGACACTACCGGTTCAGATATGGTCTGAGACTGTTTTCTTGCTAACTTTTCATCAAGTTATCGAAAACGCCGTTGTTTGATGTGTCGCATGCATGGGTTTAAATCATTTTTATATTTGGCCACTTCCAGCGGAACATCCGGAAACGGTTTCGGAACACTACCTGTTCAGATATGGTCTCAGACTATTTTCTTGCTAACTGTTCATCAAGTTATCGAAAAAGCCGCGATTTGATGTGTCGCATGCATAGTTTTGGATCACTTTTATATTTGGCCACTTCCAGCGGGACATCCGGAACCTGTTCCGGGACACTACCGGTTCAGATATGGTCTGAGACTGTTTTCTTGCTAACTGTTTATCAGGTAATCGAAAATGCCGCAGTTTGATGTGTCGCATGCATATGTTTGTTACATTTTTATGTATGGCCCCTTCCAAGGGTACTGGTCTGGAACACCTAAATGGCCATAACTCCGGAACGGCTGGACCGATCCGAACCATTTTCAATTGGAAACAATGGGACCGAATTCCGCGTCGAATGAACCGTCGGTCATTAAAATCGGTTGATGTTTACTGCCAAAAAGTGATGTGAGTTTTTTTGTACACATACACACATACATACACACACACATACACACACACAGACATCACCTCAATTCGTCGAGCTGAGTTGATTGGTATATGTGACTTGACCCTCCGGGCCTTCTATCAAAAAGTCATTTTTGGAGTGAACATATAGCCTTTCCAGTACACTTAGTGTACGAGAAAGGCAAAAACACCGATCGATTTATTCAGACAATTCTTGGAGAAACTTCGGGAAACTCCTTCAGAGAAGTTAAGAAGAAATCGCTTGCTGGAATTTCTAAAGAAATCTCTAAATTCTGAAGAATGCTTTTGAGGCACATATATCTCCACAAAGGAAGTTCAGAAGGAATCCCAGCAGGAATTTTTGAAAAAAACCCTGAGGAGTCCTGTGATCAGGAAGGCGGACTCTCCCCTGAAGTGTCAGCTTGAACGTATCTTTCCATGATCGGATGAGTACTTTTAATCGAAACTCCACATTTGGGTGCATGCATTTATGGCAGTGAAGAAATCTTCAGTAAAATCCCTGTAGAAATCTTAGGTAGTACTTTTGAATCTCTGGATGAATATCCGAAAAAATCTCCGGGAAACTCTTGAAGGAATCCAAGGAGGAATATCTAAAAAACTTCCTGGAGAAACTTCTCGGGTAATCATTGGCAAAATTCCTAGAAAAATAAGGAATTTATAGGAAAATTCCGAGAGAAATCCTTTAACAAAACTCTTGGAGGATTTAATTAAAGCATTCTTGCAGAAATCTTACTTAAAAAATCCGTGAAGAAATTATTGGAGTTATTCTTACAGGAAATGTCGGATAAATTTCTGGGGTAATACATCGAGAAATATTTGACGAAAATCTTGAAGGAATCTCTATTTAAACTTCTTCAGGAATCTCTAGAGGAATTCCTGCCTGAATCACTGAAAGTAATAACACCAAAATATCTGGAGAAATTTCTGCAGGTTTTTTTGTAGGAATCTCTGCAGAAGTTTCTGGGCACATTCTTGTGAGAAATTTCAATGCAATCTCCAGAACAATTCCTGAACAAATCTGTTGGAATTTCAGAAGGAACATCTGGATAACTTTCTGAAGAAACCAATGGAAAATTTACTACAAAATCATTGAAATAATTTCTTATCCCTGTAGAAAACTCTGAAGGAATCCTGGGAGAGATTTCCGATGATTTTTCAAGTGAATCCCCAGAAGAATTTCTTCTAGTGTAATTTTAGAAGGAACCGAAGTAAATCTACCTAAGAGAATTATTGAAGGGAACACTGGAGAAATTTCTTAAACAGTTTTTAAAAATATTTCTCGAAAAATAACCGGGGGTGTTTGAAAGAAATCCATAGAAGTTTTTCATGGACTTGGAATCCTTGGATAAATTTATGCAATTATTCGTAGCAATTTTTGAAGGGAATTTTTATACGAATCTCTGGAACTATCTTTGTAAGAACTTCTGAGGGAGTCTGGGGAAAGATTTTCTTAAGAAATTTTAGTAGAAATTTCTGGAGGAACCTTTGATTTTCTTAAAAAAAATGCTGAATGTATTTCTGAAGGAATCCATGTCTGATTCCCAGAAAGAATTCTCGAATGGATTTTGAAGATGCCTTTCTGGAGAAATTTCTGGAGGATCCTCTAACGTAAGTTCTGGTGGAAATTCTAGAGCAAATTCTGAAGCGATACATGGTAGCGAAGATGTTCTAAAGAACTTTCAAAAGAAATTCCGAAGACTTTCCGAAAGGAATTCCTGGAGGATTTTCTGGAGATTTCCATGGAATAATATCGAAAAGAATGCAGGGAAGGCTTTCTAGAATAAATCTGGGCAAATCTCGAGAAAAAAATTAAGATTTTTTTTTAAGAAATCTAAAAATTTTCTAGAGAAACCAATGGATGAATTCCTGAAGGATTTCTCATGAAAATCTCTGATGGTAGAATATCGTAATAATTCCCTGAAATATTTAATGAAGAATCGCTGGAGGAATTTCTGAAAGACGCTCCGAAATATTTCTTTTATTTGTGGGGATTTCTAGAGGAATCCATGTAAGTAGTCTTATATCATAGAGTTTTTTTTGCACGTGTGGGGGCGCATCCGGATTTTCATGCACGATTTTAGCCCAAGCTCCTGCTGATCTTTTTCAGTCCTAATGTTTTTTCCGAGATTTCTCTTGGAGTTTTTTTTTTTTTGAGATTCCAGGTGATGAATCTTCAGTATTTTTTCATGGAGGTTTTCTGGAATTCTTCACACAGCTCTCACCGGGACTTCTCCTGATGTACCCCGTCATTCCTTCAGGTATTAGTAGGTCGGCTCCAGCGACACGTTCTCCTCATATCTTACTCGAAGCTACTCACGCGATTTCTAATAGCACCACTTCCGGGTGTTTTCCCGAAGCTGCTAGCGGAGCTTCTCTTGGGAATCGTGCGGAGTTCTTTAAGAGACATTCCTTCAGGGATTTTTCTGGAGAGACCTTTCGGGTCTTTTTCTAGTGATGTTCGCGATATTTATACAAAAAGTTATAAAGAGGAAGTTATAAAGTTAAAGAGGATTTCTCCCAGAACTTTAAAGATTTCTCCAGAACGTTTCTGCCAGTTTTTTTTTTTTATTTTCTGTCACGATTTCTACTGGAGTTTCTGCTTATAAATTTAATGGTCTGCTTCCTTGATTTGGGCTTCATTTTGCCGTTGTTCGTGAGAACTTTCTTCTTGAAGAAGATTCTTTTCCCATGACGCGGGTTTCGTGTCTCTGCTTGCGGGTCCGCACAACCGTTTTTGGTCCTTCATACAGGAGAGTGACTGACCGCTAACAACAGCACATTCCAAACTCCTCCCGGGATTTCTTCTGAAGTGGCTCACAGTTCCTCATGAGTTTTAAAATGGAGCCTCTTTCAGGTGATTTGCCAAATTTGCTGAGGTCTTCATAGGATTTTTTCTTAGAGCTCCTCTCGAAATTCCTTATTGAACTACATCCAGAGTTGTTTAGTAGAGATTCCTAAAAAAACACGAAGGGAATCCTGATGGGTTCCTGCAAGATGCATCGATAAAAAATCGGGATGGAACCTAAAGACGATTTCTTGGAAGAATGTTTACTGCCAAAAAGTGATGTGAGTTTTTTTGTACACATACACACATACATACACACACACATACACACACACAGACATCACCTCAATTCGTCGAGCTGAGTTGATTGGTATATGTGACTTGACCCTCCGGGCCTTCTATCAAAAAGTCATTTTTGGAGTGAACATATAGCCTTTCCAGTACACTTAGTGTACGAGAAAGGCAAAAACACCGATCGATTTATTCAGACAATTCTTGGAGAAACTTCGGGAAACTCCTTCAGAGAAGTTAAGAAGAAATCGCTTGCTGGAATTTCTAAAGAAATCTCTAAATTCTGAAGAATGCTTTTGAGGCACATATATCTCCACAAAGGAAGTTCAGAAGGAATCCCAGCAGGAATTTTTGAAAAAAACCCTGAGGAGTCCTGTGATCAGGAAGGCGGACTCTCCCCTGAAGTGTCAGCTTGAACGTATCTTTCCATGATCGGATGAGTACTTTTAATCGAAACTCCACATTTGGGTGCATGCATTTATGGCAGTGAAGAAATCTTCAGTAAAATCCCTGTAGAAATCTTAGGTAGTACTTTTGAATCTCTGGATGAATATCCGAAAAAATCTCCGGGAAACTCTTGAAGGAATCCAAGGAGGAATATCTAAAAAACTTCCTGGAGAAACTTCTCGGGTAATCATTGGCAAAATTCCTAGAAAAATAAGGAATTTATAGGAAAATTCCGAGAGAAATCCTTTAACAAAACTCTTGGAGGATTTAATTAAAGCATTCTTGCAGAAATCTTACTTAAAAAATCCGTGAAGAAATTATTGGAGTTATTCTTACAGGAAATGTCGGATAAATTTCTGGGGTAATACATCGAGAAATATTTGACGAAAATCTTGAAGGAATCTCTATTTAAACTTCTTCAGGAATCTCTAGAGGAATTCCTGCCTGAATCACTGAAAGTAATAACACCAAAATATCTGGAGAAATTTCTGCAGGTTTTTTTGTAGGAATCTCTGCAGAAGTTTCTGGGCACATTCTTGTGAGAAATTTCAATGCAATCTCCAGAACAATTCCTGAACAAATCTGTTGGAATTTCAGAAGGAACATCTGGATAACTTTCTGAAGAAACCAATGGAAAATTTACTACAAAATCATTGAAATAATTTCTTATCCCTGTAGAAAACTCTGAAGGAATCCTGGGAGAGATTTCCGATGATTTTTCAAGTGAATCCCCAGAAGAATTTCTTCTAGTGTAATTTTAGAAGGAACCGAAGTAAATCTACCTAAGAGAATTATTGAAGGGAACACTGGAGAAATTTCTTAAACAGTTTTTAAAAATATTTCTCGAAAAATAACCGGGGGTGTTTGAAAGAAATCCATAGAAGTTTTTCATGGACTTGGAATCCTTGGATAAATTTATGCAATTATTCGTAGCAATTTTTGAAGGGAATTTTTATACGAATCTCTGGAACTATCTTTGTAAGAACTTCTGAGGGAGTCTGGGGAAAGATTTTCTTAAGAAATTTTAGTAGAAATTTCTGGAGGAACCTTTGATTTTCTTAAAAAAAATGCTGAATGTATTTCTGAAGGAATCCATGTCTGATTCCCAGAAAGAATTCTCGAATGGATTTTGAAGATGCCTTTCTGGAGAAATTTCTGGAGGATCCTCTAACGTAAGTTCTGGTGGAAATTCTAGAGCAAATTCTGAAGCGATACATGGTAGCGAAGATGTTCTAAAGAACTTTCAAAAGAAATTCCGAAGACTTTCCGAAAGGAATTCCTGGAGGATTTTCTGGAGATTTCCATGGAATAATATCGAAAAGAATGCAGGGAAGGCTTTCTAGAATAAATCTGGGCAAATCTCGAGAAAAAAATTAAGATTTTTTTTTAAGAAATCTAAAAATTTTCTAGAGAAACCAATGGATGAATTCCTGAAGGATTTCTCATGAAAATCTCTGATGGTAGAATATCGTAATAATTCCCTGAAATATTTAATGAAGAATCGCTGGAGGAATTTCTGAAAGACGCTCCGAAATATTTCTTTTATTTGTGGGGATTTCTAGAGGAATCCATGTAAGTAGTCTTATATCATAGAGTTTTTTTTGCACGTGTGGGGGCGCATCCGGATTTTCATGCACGATTTTAGCCCAAGCTCCTGCTGATCTTTTTCAGTCCTAATGTTTTTTCCGAGATTTCTCTTGGAGTTTTTTTTTTTTTGAGATTCCAGGTGATGAATCTTCAGTATTTTTTCATGGAGGTTTTCTGGAATTCTTCACACAGCTCTCACCGGGACTTCTCCTGATGTACCCCGTCATTCCTTCAGGTATTAGTAGGTCGGCTCCAGCGACACGTTCTCCTCATATCTTACTCGAAGCTACTCACGCGATTTCTAATAGCACCACTTCCGGGTGTTTTCCCGAAGCTGCTAGCGGAGCTTCTCTTGGGAATCGTGCGGAGTTCTTTAAGAGACATTCCTTCAGGGATTTTTCTGGAGAGACCTTTCGGGTCTTTTTCTAGTGATGTTCGCGATATTTATACAAAAAGTTATAAAGAGGAAGTTATAAAGTTAAAGAGGATTTCTCCCAGAACTTTAAAGATTTCTCCAGAACGTTTCTGCCAGTTTTTTTTTTTTATTTTCTGTCACGATTTCTACTGGAGTTTCTGCTTATAAATTTAATGGTCTGCTTCCTTGATTTGGGCTTCATTTTGCCGTTGTTCGTGAGAACTTTCTTCTTGAAGAAGATTCTTTTCCCATGACGCGGGTTTCGTGTCTCTGCTTGCGGGTCCGCACAACCGTTTTTGGTCCTTCATACAGGAGAGTGACTGACCGCTAACAACAGCACATTCCAAACTCCTCCCGGGATTTCTTCTGAAGTGGCTCACAGTTCCTCATGAGTTTTAAAATGGAGCCTCTTTCAGGTGATTTGCCAAATTTGCTGAGGTCTTCATAGGATTTTTTCTTAGAGCTCCTCTCGAAATTCCTTATTGAACTACATCCAGAGTTGTTTAGTAGAGATTCCTAAAAAAACACGAAGGGAATCCTGATGGGTTCCTGCAAGATGCATCGATAAAAAATCGGGATGGAACCTAAAGACGATTTCTTGGAAGAAATCCCTAGATTAAATGCAGCACATATAGCCGATGCGGTAAGTGCCGAGTGTTCAGAATGACCATGCTGAAGGTGACGAATTCGATCCCCAAACGGTCCAGGAACATTTCGTAGCGAAAACTTTCTTGACATTCTTGGGCACAGAGTATCTTCGTGCCACACGATTTACACATGCAAAATAATCATTAACAGAGGAAGCGCTCAGGTAAAAACTGTGGAAGTGCTCATAGAGAACTAAAGATTTTTCCCAGTTTGGACGTTACACCAAGAAAAAAAAAGAATGCCAAGAACTTCCGATGTCCCTAGACAAGTTTATGCAGACATCCGAAGAAAAACTCTGACATCTCGGAACACCTTCTGGGAGTTATCCTATGAAAAACTAATAGGGAAATCCAACATAACAATCCCGAGAAAAATTCTCTGAGAAAAGAAGTGTCGGTAAAAACTCCTGCAGAATTCCCGAAAAACATCAATGAAACATTTGGGGCGCAATTCCTGTAGAAATCTTGGCAGAAACTCTTGGGTAAAATTACAAAAATCAAGAAAGAAACATTTCGGAACCTATTTAAGAGTATACCCAGAATGGTAATGGGTATCCCGGAAACTCCGCATACCACTCCGTGGGGGATGAGAAGGAGAGAGGGGGGGGTGATCCCGTAAGGAACACTGGGAAAACCTCTGGATGAAATCCCCTCAGTAGCTCTAGCAAAACATGGATAGACTTCTGCAATTATCTTGGAACAAACTCCAACAAAAATCTAAAAGATCCAAAATTGCAGTAAATTATTTTGAGAATTTCTTCGAAAATATATTTTGAAAAATTTTTGGCAATGCAACTACGTCATGAATTTCTTGGGTATTTTTTTTTTTTGAAAATTTATTAAGATATTGTCTTAACATTTTTTTTTGGAACATCTTCGTCAAGTTTTTATCATAGGATTTATTCAGTGGTTCTGCTGTAATTGGAATTTCTTTGAGAATATCTTGATCTATTGATATTAACAAAAGAATTTACAAAAAAGTTTGAGAGAAATTTCTCGAATAACATGCCGAAGGAATTTCGAAATAAATTACTAAAAGAGTTGGCTGATAAGTTAGTGATGGGAACACATAATGATTTTCCATAGACAACACTAGAGAAATTCCCAAAGGTATCTTCAAAGGAATTATTGGTGAATATCCGAAATCAATTTGAGTTCAAGATTCAAAAACAATTGCCGAAGACAATTTCGAAGAAATGCTGATGAAATTTCCGAAACAATTCCCAAAGAGGGAGCGGACCTGGTGTAACGGTTAGAACACTTGACTATCACGCCGAGGCCCTGGGTTCGAATCCCACTCCCGACAAACTCGCAAAATGTGAGTTCTCCCTTCGGAAGGGAAGTAAATCGTGGGTCCCGAGATGAACTAGCCTAGGGCTAAAAATCTCGTTAATACAGATAAAAAATATCCCAAAGAAACACCCACAAGAATACCTTAGAATGCATTATTAAGGAATTTACAAATAACTCTTTGAGGCATTTTCATTGGAATTAAGACACTACACCGTCTCCAACCAGAGGTTGCAAAGACTGAACGGTCACTCTCATGAGACAACAACGGACAATACACGAAACATTCACTGGTCCGGTGGAGAATGTTCCGTTTGCTGAAAAGTTTTCACCGACTAGAGCGAGAATCTAACCCACACTCCGAGTCTTATGAAACTACTAGACGACTGACGCCCCTAACCACGCGATCACGATGCCAACGGAGTAGAAAAATGCTGCAAGATTTTTTAAAGTAGTTGCCGAAAGATTCATGAAAGAAATTCCGAAGCAGTTCAAAATGGTATTAAAAAAATATTTATAAAGAAATTCACGTAAAAATTGTTGGGAGAATTGCATAGAAAATTTCGAAGAAATTTCCATAGAAATGTGCGAATTCGCAAAAATACTAAAAGATTTGCTGAAACAATTTTAACAAAAAGGCTTAAGTTTTAAAAATAATGTATAAATATTTCCGAATGATTTATCAACAAAATGTGAGCTGTTTTAAGCTCAAAAAAATATCTTCTGAAAAAAATTTTGAAGTAGATTTCAAATAATTTCAATCGTCTAACAAAATTTTGAGAATTTTTTGTCGTTCTTTTTATTAGAACTTTAGCAGTACATTTGAAATTTTCAGATTTTCTTTATTGTTAGGTAAATGACAACCGCATGAATTTTCGCTAGATTTGTTTTGTATCAGCATATTCCTCCATTCACCTGAAAGAATTTTATCCAAGATTTTATCCCTCTGTGCGCCGACATCTACTTAACACTTCATATCTCAGAGGCGAGACATCCACTGCCAAACTATGCTTCTATACTAACTACCACCATATTCCATCAAAGGTGAAGACAACGTTGTCGGCGTGCCACTGGGGAGTGGAGGAGGTATTGCGGTGCTTATTCATCATGCAGTTTGCTCGAAAAACTTTCCCTGAATTGCATTATTTGGCAAATCAAATGATTGCTCGCTGGCTGACGACTATGAGGCAGCATAAGGGGCTGTCCATATATCACGTGGACAACTTAGAGGGGGACGGGGTCTGAGAAAATTTCACGCTTGATTCAAAATGAAGCGTACATTGCGCATTGTAACAGTAATGACTTTCTGTCAACATTTTCGTAGAAATTTAGCATGGATTTCTCGAAGTTTTTCAATTTTTAAAACTACTTCAAAGTTTTGAAATATCTGTAGATAATTTCAAGTCAAGAAACTTTTTATGTAATTTCTTCTCAAATATAATAGTTATTTATGTAACGAGTTGCAAAAATTAGATTTTTTCAGCACGAGTCGTGCATCGAGGCTTGCCAAGTTGGATAAATACAAAGAGTGAAAAATAAAATTTTGTAACAAGTTCCATACAACATTTTATGCAATGATTTTTTTCATAATACAACTCCCTTGAGTTGTATACATAACGTTCATAATGCAACTGAAATAAGTTGCATTATAAATATTATGCAACTTTTTTCATTATGCAACTTGTTTTAGTTGCATAATGAACCGATACACAAAACTAGGTCATTAGGATATTGAAATGAGTAGTATTTAAACCAGATTAGTCCACGTAGTGGTGATAGTGCCTTTCTTGTCAAATACGTACTCATGATCTTTCCATTGACGTAGGCCGAAGTGTCCTTGAGTTGCTGTATCACATGCATGGGTTGCATATAGCGATTCAAAAACCCTAACCATAAAACCATCGATGCCAACTTGAAAGACCTCTCAAGCTCTTATGCCTCCTATGGCCCACGTAATGGTTAGTTGGTCCAGTCCGCTTTAGAACTTTGGGTTGTATCATAGTTTTATGTTATGCTTCTAAATAAAACCATCTTTGATCGTCAGAATGAATTATGTTTCACTTTTACGTTTGATCACTTCCGGTGGGACACCAAGAACTGGTTCCGGAACACTACCGGTTGTCCCGAAAATGATCTGAGACTCTTACTAACCGTCATTAGATTATCAAAAACGCATGCATGGGTTTTGTTTAATTTATTATTATTATTAACGCTTTATTATCGAGAAATTCAGCCCGAGGCTGGTTCATCTCCGTTTGTTAAATTTTTCATTTCACCACCTCCGACGGAAAACCCGAAACCGGTTCCGGACATTACCGGTTGTCCTAAATATGATCTGAGACTAGTTTCTTGCTAACTGTCCATCAGGTTTCCTAAAAAGCCGCGAATTGATGTGTCGCATGCACTAGTTTGGTTTATCTTTACAATTTATCAATTCCAACGGGACTCCCGGAACCGGTTCTGGAACACTACCGGTAGTCTTTAATGTGAGCTGAGGCTATTTCCTAACAAACCGTTCTCCAGGTCATCGAAAAAGGCACTTTTTGATGTGTCGCCCGTATAGGTTTGGCTCAGATTTACATTTGGCCGCTTCCGGCGGGAAACCCGGAACCGATTCCGGGACACTACTGGTTGTTTTTTCAACTATGATCTGAGATTTTTTTTCTTGTTAACCGTTCATCAAGTTATCTAAACAGCCATTTGATTATGGGTATGGGTTTGGTTCTCTTTTACATTTCTCCACTTCCACCGGGACTCCCGGAACTCGGGGGCATCGTAACACTACCGGCTGTACCAAATATGGACTCCTACTATTTTGGTGCTAATCGTTTATCAGGTTACCGAAAGAGTCGTGATTTGATGTGTCGCGCCTAGTGGTCTGAGCCTATTTTCTTGCTAACCGTTCTTCAGGTTATCGAAAAAGCCGCAATTTGGTGTGTTGCATGCATGGGTTTGGTTCACTTTTGTATTAGGCCACTTCCGGCGGGACACCCGGAACCGGTTCCGGAACACTACCGGTTCAGATATGGTCTGAGACCACTTTCCTGCCTACCGTTCATCAGGTTCTCGAGAAAGCTCCTATTTGATGTGTCGCATGCACTGGTTTGGTTCATTTTTATACTTGGCCGCCTCCGGCGGGACACCCGGAACCGGTTCCGGAACACTATCGCTTCAAATATAGTCTGAGAATTTCAGCTTACCGTTCATCAGGTTATCCAAAATGCCGCTGTTTGATGTGTCGCATGCAAGGGTTTGTAGCAATTTCATATTTGGCCCCTTCCTGGGGTACCAGTCCAGAACACCTAAATGGCCATAACTCCGGAACAGCTTGACCGATCCGCACCATTTTCAATAGGAAACAATGGGACCAGGTTCTGCGTCGAAACCATCGGTCATTAAAATCGGTTAAGGTATACTGCCAAAAAGTGATGTAAGTTTTTTTGTACACACACACACACACAGCTTGACCGATCCGAACCATTTTCAATAGGAAACAATGGGACCAGGTTCTGCGTCGAAACCATCGGTCATTAAAATCGGTTAAGGTATACTGCCAAAAAGTGATGTAAGTTTTTTTTGTACACACACACACACACACACACACACACACACACACACACACACACACACACACACACACACACACACACAGTATCGACTACAACAACAGCAGACAGCGGATAGAGGAAGAGGCGGCTAGGCCAAGGCCAAGCCCTCGTAGGTGGAAGACATCATACTTCGACGAAGAGGTATTTAGGGAAGCGCTCCGCCGTGAGCGAAACTTAATCGGTTTAGACGGCGACGAGCTGGTAGCGGTGCTCTCACGTGCGTGTGATGCGACCATGCCTAGGCGAGTCCACCCTAGAAATGGGAGGCCACCGGCTTACTGGTGGACCGACGCGATTGCGGACCTGCGCCGCGCCTGCCTACGGGCTAGGTGGCGGATACAGCGAGCACGATCAGAGGAAGAGCGAAACGAACGGCGGGTGGTGTTCGCCGCTGCAAAAGCCGCGCTCAAGACCGAGATAAGAGCAAGCAAAAAGGCCTGCTTTGAGGGTCTCTGTCAGAGTGCCAATACGAACCCGTGGGGTGACGCCTACAGGATCGTTATGGCCAAGACGAGAGGTGTGATGGCTCCTACAGAGCAATCTCCAGAGATGTTGGAGAGGATCATTGGAGGACTTTTTCCGCGTCATGATCCTAGTCCTTGGCCTCCTTTCGTAGGACAGCCGGGGACTGGGGCTGGCGATGAGGAAAGGGTCACCGATGTGGAACTTGCGGGGATAGCTAAGTCCCTTAGCGTAGGTAAGGCCCCAGGTCCGGACGGAGTTCCGAACCTGGCCTTAAAAGTAGCTATTGCAGAAGCTCCCGAGATGTTCAGGTCTGCTATGCAGAAATGCCTGGACGAGGGAGTTTTCCCAGAAGCTTGGAAGAGGCAGAGCCTGGTACTATTGCCAAAGGCGGGGAAACCACCCGGAGACCCGTCGGCATATAGACCAATATGCTTGATTGACACGGCGGGGAAGGTGCTCGAAAAGATCATCCTCAATAGAATGTTGAGGTTCACTGAGGGCGTAAATGATCTCTCGAGCAACCAGTATGGCTTCCGGAAGGGGAGGTCCACCGTAGACGCTATCTTGTCGGTTACAAAAACCGCCGAGAAAGCACTCGAGCCTAAGAGGAGGGGAATTCGCTTCTGCGGGGTAGTGACTCTGGATGTAAGGAATGCATTTAATAGCGCCAGTTGGGCTGCTATTGCCGATGCGCTCTTGCGTCTGGGGATACCGGAGTACTTGTACAAGATTCTCGGAAGCTACTTCCAGAATCGCGTACTAAGGACTGTTCAATTTATAAAACGGACAACTTGCTTGTGCAATATCTTTTTTATTTTTCAATAAAATCATTATCAGTTTTTTTGCATAACTTTCTATAGCTATTCTCAAATGTAGGAAAAATATAACATTAAGCAAAATGTTCTTTTTTGTGTAACTGAAGCGGTTTTTGTAAAACATCAATAAAAACCCATTTCTCAAAATTCGACATAACTTTCCACATACTTAATATGCACATTTTCATGAAGTTTTCAATGCATTGGAATCTTATACTATTCTACTAAAGGTAAAGCTTAATAGTTGGTCAGTAATAATGCACCAAGCAGTCTCCGGCTTGATATAGTGAGTTCCCTTATTTTCATAGAAATTATGAAGAAATGTTCATTTAAGTCCTGTGCCGCAATAACATCACGGATTCGGCTAAAAATTTGCCAAGAGTAGTAGAATATTGCTCTCTGAATGATACAGCAGAAAAATTTACTTATAATTTCATTTTTCATCAACAATTTAATTCATAAAGATGGCCATATTAAAAAATTTCATACTTTTTGCTCCATTGATACAGATTTTTGACTCTAGTGAATCTTGTTATTACTTTTTTTTCTGCAAAGTTGGTCCTATGTTATTGTACACCAAATTTAATAAAAATCAGATGCAAAGTTTTCATTTCCAACATTATTGTTATGCAAAATTTGTATTAGGTTGCATTGTTATTTGTAAGAACCTTCAAAAAACGAAACCGTTTTGATAACTGTGTCTGCAATAGCGCACAATAACCAAACCAGCAATGCTATTAAGAAGCAGTTTTCTGCATTTAAAACCACATTATTCCCACTTTCGACTGGATGCATAAAAAAATTGATTATTTAATATTTTCATGCCCTTTTTGCTTTACAATTGAATTTTATTGAAAAAATCGAATCTTACTTGAGACTTTAATGTCTCAACACTTAATTTTCCGATTGAGTTTAAATTTTGCCAGAATGTTTATTACTCATGCTGCTGCAGTATGGCACATACTTTTCTGGTATTAAAACCGATATACCATGTGTGAACAGTAATTTTATATATATTTTCAATTTTCAGCAATCGAAAAATTCACCTTATTTAACATCTGGCCGATTTTCTATAAAATAAAACTATTTTTATTCGATTCAAAAATTATCACTATAATGACAGATGATGTACTGAACAACGAAGCAAGGGTGGTTAAATTTGAACTACGCGTCTTCTTTTTATAGCCTTGTAAAGTTGTCCGTTTTATAAATTGAACAGTCCTTAGCTTACGACACGGAGGTGGGTCGGAAGTACTTTCACATAACCTCAGGAGTCCCGCAAGGTTCCATCCTGGGTCCGGTGTTATGGAATGTCATGTACGACGAGGTGTTGAGGTTAGAGTACCCTGTGGGAGTGGTGATTGTCGGATTTGCCGACGATATTACGCTCGAAGTCTACGGTGAAACGATCGAGGAGGTGAAGTTGACTACCGACCACTCGAAAGTACTTACAGGCTTATGTGTCTGAGGGTTGCAAGCGCGTACCGTACCGTGTCACACGACGCTCTCTGTGTCATTACTGGTATGGTGCCTATCAGCATTCTTATCAATGAAGACATGGAGTGCTTCGAAATGCGCGGCACAAGAGGCATACGCAAGACTGTCAGGATGGCCTCTATGGTCAAATGGCAGCGCGCGTGGGACAGTTCCACCAAAGGAAGGTGGACCTATAGGTTGATACCGAGGGTAGATAGTTGGATAAATAGGCGCCATGGGGAAGTCACATTCCACCTGACACAGGTCCTTACAGGACATGGTTGCTTCCGACAGTATCTACACCGTTTCGGGCATGCGGATTCTCCCGAATGCCCAGTGTGCAATGGTTTAGAGGAAACGGCGGAACACGTTTTGTTCGTGTGCCCGCGTTTTCGCACAATGCGTGACCGCATGCTTGCCACATGCGGGGAGGACACAACTCCGGACAACTTGGTCCAGAGAATGTGTACGGATGAGATTAGCTGGAATGCCGTTTCAACGGCTATCACCCATATCGTCTGGGAACTACAGAGGAGGTGGCGCGTGGACTCGGAGAATGGCTAGTCCAGATGCAGTACAAGAGGTGGTCCAGGGGTTCGAAGTCGGCTTCGTAGGTCATACCGGTGCCCTGCGGTCGAGATCGACCCTTACAGCGATTAAGTGGCCGCGGAGAGGAAGTCCCGGTAGCGGTGCTGTCGTGGCGTCAGTCTACTGGGTTGGATCTGAGCCCGCGGTTGGAAAGGGGTCCCCGGCAAGGGTCGGGGTAGGTGAGACCCTGCTGTCTGCAACCTACGGATGTATCTGATAGGGCCTGAAGGGTAATGATACCCTTCCTTACGGGCGGGTCATATCGGGTTGCATGTGGGCATCAGTTCTTGATGTCCGCTCAGCAGTAGGGCGTGGGCGGGGTTGACCCTGCCCGCCTTCCGAGGACAAAGGGAGTGGCGAGGACCACTCGGGAAACTGGCTAAGCGCCAGCATGCTATCGTGATGGACTCTCCAGAGCGAGTCATCGATGTTCGTTGCTGCTAGGCTACGGCAGCTAACCTTGAGGGTGCGATATGCACTAGCCCCTCTCTGAAGCAATACCTTCTTGGTGGTTCCGGAGAGACGTAGGGTTTGGCGACCATAGGAATGTGTTTTAGTGGGTCGAGGAGAGAGTAGTCCTGGCTTCTATTGGCGTTGTAGAAGACGGCCTTAACCCCACACTACCCTAACCTTCCTGTTAGGGTGTCTGATGAGCAGATTTATCCCCCTATGGTTTGGAAGGAAAAAAAAATACACACACACACATACATACACACACAGACATCACCTCAATTCGTCGAGCTGAGTAGATTGGTATATGTGACTCGACCCTCCGGGCCTTCTATCAAAAAGTCGTATTTGGAGTGAACATATAGCCTTTCCAGTACACTTAGTGTACTGGATGGCACAAATTTGCCGAATGGAGGAGAACGTTCCTCTAGAGCCGAACTACTGATACCTGATACACTTAGTGTACGAGAAAGGCAAAAAGAAATTATTATACTGAATTGCATAATACCTAGTTATTTATGTAACGAGTTTCAAAAAGTAGAAATCGAAATCGAGTTTTGCAACGAGTTCCATACAAAATTTTATGCAATGATATTTTCATAATGCAACTCATTTGAGTTGCATAATGTTCATAATGCAACTCAAATGAGTTGGATTATGAACATTATGCAACTATTTTTCATTATGCAACTCATTTCTGTTGCAGTTGAATCAGTTCTGAAAAAATGGACATTATGATACCAAATTGAGATATATAAAAAAGAAATTATAATACAGAATTGCATAAAATATTTTAAAGGCAAAATCATATCACTATGAGTGAGTTTTGAAACTCTTTGCACTTTCGAAAAGTAGCTTTAATTGTTGTTTTTCAGTATTGTTCTTGCAAAAATCTTTGATAATTTATAAAATATCTTAGCATTTCGCCATTTTTGTGCACGACACACTGGTTCCAGCCTCATGTGAGGGCGGTCATAAATATGATTTTCACTGGTTTCATGATAAAACCGCTAAATTTGGTGCATATTTACATCCCAAATGCGTGCTTGTATTGTTTATTGAAAATGGGCTCAATCGAGTTTTTAGCTTTACGGAGCAGAAAATCATTTTTTTTTGTAGTTTCGGTAATCAACTGATTTGTATATGGTTATGTATGTTTAGGCGGTCCACGGTAGACAAAACTGCTCAAGAAAAAGCTGGGAAAAAGTGTTCCCTGCCATGCAATGCGGGTTGGTTTTTGAGTATATTGTAGGTACGACTCTTGAGTGACTACCACCAATCTGGTCGCAAACGGTCGCAGCTGAACTCGCCAGTTAATCATTGTTTAGGTTTATAGGAAAGTTTTATAGAAGAACGTCCGAAGGGGTCGTTCCTCTATAAAACTTATATATTTGGTTTATAACTTATATAAACCAAAGCGGTAAAAGTTTGGCTGTTTTGAAACACGAAAAATATCTCAACCGCTAGCATACTATATGTCATATTTCGTTAGGGTGGTTTACTTATTTTGCATTAGGGTGGTCCTTTTTGTAGAAAAAATTAAGAAAATAGATAATACTATTAAAATATCTCTTATATAAACATAAGTCGTTTTCAATGTTGAACAAATTTATAATATTTCATTTTGGTGGCTCATTTATTTTCAATTAGAATGGTTCTTTGAGATGGAAATTAAGAACAAAAAAAATTCCAGTAAATTTACCAGTCACATTTTTGTATAGTATGAAATCATGATGCTTTATTGGCATGTAACACTTTGTTAAGACATTCCTAGACCAACATGTGAAAAGGGCGTAACAACCATTGCGAATTTCTGCTTCTCCTGTCCCTCCCGGGCAGGGATGCCATATATACGGATTTATCTGTATTATACAGATTTTTGAGCATCCGTACAGATTTCGTATTATATGAAATACAGATTTTTGAGCTAGAGGGACCATTTTATTTTTGTATGTGATGCACATTTTTCTCCCAAATTTTGTATGGGATACAGATTTTTGGAATAAGTGATACAGATTTTTCAAAAAATCATCTGGCATCCCTGCTCCTGGGCGTATCCACAAATATTAATGAAATCTTTTCTTTTTTTAATTTTTTTTTTGTGCTTCACTTGTTTTGCATAAGGTTATTTGTAATACGAAAACTATAAAATATTTGTAATGTATAAAATTATTAATTATTTTTAAATATATATGAATTATTCTCAGACACAAAAACTTCAAAAAAATGAAAATCACATTTTTTTTTAATATAAATCTTAACTTTTTTTTTTTTTGAAGACCACGTGGGCATTAGGGGAAGGGGGTAAAGGTCAATAAATAATCCACGCTTGTTGAGGGAGGAGGGGATCGAAAATCACGACTTTTCTGTCCACGTGGTATATGGACGGCCCCTAAAGTCTCGGTAGTAGCTTGTGAGCGACACGAGAATGTGTTTGTCTTTTTCCCCGACTGAAAATTGGAAGTCGGAAAGTGATGTGCTGGGGGTCGGATAAAAGTTCACCGCCAGCTAAAGCCGGGAAAACTAATAATTTGCACATATTTGACGTTTGACGAGTGTTGAAGAGTTTGAGTTGAGTTGAGTTGCTGCACGGAGAGATAAGAGCGAATTTCGCACTGAAGGCAGTCAATATTTGTCGTGCATTGGAGAAGATGATTGATTTTGGAACGGTTTCCCGGTTGGGGGAACGTGTCAAAGAGTGCCTGTTTGGAATCGAAGGGTGCATGCAAACAGCGTTGCAAACGTCTTTTGTGTTTGTTCTAAGCTCAACTCGTTCTAATGTTATTTAATTTGCATTTAACTTAAAAATCCAGCATGAATTTAATATGGGAAATTTCTTAA
Organism: Aedes albopictus; assembly: GCF_035046485.1. Lineage (NCBI taxonomy): Eukaryota > Metazoa > Arthropoda > Insecta > Diptera > Culicidae > Aedes > Aedes albopictus. The sequence continues at coordinate 461,482,070 of NC_085137.1, forward strand.
AACCAAGCAAATAACTACGAACAGTAAAACAGTGCATAAACTCTGAATGCCTTTAAATCCCAACACGCTTCATTAAAGCTCTAAGGAGATGTTGTATCCTGATTAAAGCTCTGCTTCATCTGCTCAACAAGCATCTTCACCACTTTTTCCTATCTTCCAGCCCACCAACCTATATCGGTATCAAAAATCCTCTCCTATCACTTCGCTGGCAGTTCCAGCTATCACCCTTCCTACAAGTAGAAACACTGTGATACAAGCTCCAAACCGAAAGCTGCTGCCGCCGCCGCCGCCGCCGTTGTTGTTACTCCTGCAGTCTCTACCTCCTCCAACTGACTGCTCAGTGTCGGTTCGGGTCGATTTTGTTCCTACTTCAGGCGTGAAATAACCCATTTACAAATGCCGATGACTGTGTTGTGCCAACATACACACGTACACGCACACGTACACCCATACTTTTTCATCCTAAAGCAAAATAGGAATCCCCCACTTCGTAACAACGAACGAGCAGCGAGTCAAAATAAGTAATCCTTCTAGAGAACAGCCCAGCCGCAGCTATCAGGCAGTTCTTCACCGTCCGAGAGTAGAACCTCTCCGGTTCCGAGTCCTTCAGGTTCATTTTCATTTAGTGGCCGGCCAGGCTGCTCGGAACGAATCCTGGGTCCGGAGCTGCTGCTGGAGGTCGGAAGACGACGGAAGGGAAATCGAACCGGAAAAGTGAAACATCAATCCCGCAAATGGAAATATCGGCAAGGCTGCGTCCTCTGAAGAATCGGTTTCCCCATGGCACGCTACACACTGACATGTGTCTGTTTCGGTTCGCTTCAACCTACTAGCTACCAGCACCATCACTGCAGCAAGATCGGGGGGTGGTGGTACGAAAGAAGGCCGACGTTAGTAGCTCTCAGTAATAAATACGGCCAAGTCAAGCCAAGCCAGCACACATCCACCCGATTCTCATTAAATATCGATCCTCGCGCGCCGGCGAAGCACGTGGTGTGAGGGCGTTCTTTTTGCCCCACGGCAGACACCAGAACCGGGTGCGACCTGCTCTCACCCTACATCGACCCCATCGACACAATCAGCTGACGAAGAAACGGATACGCACGCTTACGCACACTCTCGAAGGCCCAGCATGTAATCGCGGTCGATGCTCGCACGCTCGCTCGATTGATGCCGGTTTTGCTTCCTCCCTGCGTGCGTCGGTGGAGAGAATGGGTTAAAATACGCCTGCTGGAATATAATTTGATTGGAGTCTGCTCGCATGATTGATTGGCCGTTCGGTGTTGTAGCAGTATCGTAGATTAATTGCAGCTTCACTAGGAATCACAGACGACCGTTCAGTACTCACAAATATCGTCAGTGTGTAAGTACTGATGTTCTTCTATTTTGTGCAACAATATAAATTGGTGAAGACTGATTCTCTAAAACATTTCGTTTGGCAGGATTTGATTGAGAATGATGATGTTTTTACTTTTTGCTAGGAATGAATACCCTCGATAGTAAAAACATTGCTTAAAAGTAAAAGGTAAATTATGTTTACGTTATTCTGATCTAACATGATGTAAAATTGAGTAAAAAACATAATTCTGTGTGTACCACGTTTTCCTATAATTACAGAAAAATGGGCTCTGATACAACTGGACGTGAATGATTTACTGGCAACACATTTACTTTTGCTCATAGTCGGTAAACGTGTGGAACGGAAAAACATGATGATGCATTCGCTCGCCTATTGCCTGAGAAACTATAGTCTGAAGGTTGTAATTTATATGAAATGTTTTGCGAAGTTCCATTTGTTTTTTTAGTGTCATTTTCGATTTTCTCGACAGTTTTCTAAACATAGAATCCTAATTAATCCACCTAGCAGTGATGGCGCCTTTCTCGTGCTTCAAAACCCCATTCCAAAAAAACTCAAGTGACATGTTGCTGAATATCGCAATTTTATTTTTCGTTCAACAAAAATCCATTTCACGGCACCAGAAATCATATCGTTTATCTGACATTTGACGTTACAGCGTCACACTCCTGAAAAAAGTCGCTATCATGAATTTTGAGTCACCATTTTGGATTTTAGTCCGCCATTTTGGATCTTCTGGTCGCCATTTTTAGACTCCAGATGCGTACATCAAAACAGCAGATTTTTGGACCAGTAATGCTACATTATATGTAGCTTATACCATAAAATTTTCATCAAAATCGATTAAGTATTCGTTGATATATAGATAAAACCATCGACCTACCTTTTTAAAATTTTATACAAAGGCGCTCCATAGTAAATTTTCGGAAATTTAAGGTCAGTAAAGCACAGTTTTGATTATAGAACTACCAATACTGCTCCGATTTTTATCAATATTTTACAGTATAATACTATTATGAAAATATGTTCTTAGTAAAATTTTGAGCCATTTTGTATGAATACTTTCAATGTTGTAGCAGTTTGAATATGAAAAAAAAAACTGACCGGGTGCCACTTAAGCAAATATAACTTTGTAACGGCTGGATCAAATTGAATGAAATTTTTACACAACATTTTGATATGCATACTTCACATACAGAAAAATTTTCATTGAAATCGGTTAAGTATCTCTGGCTCTATAAATAAAACAGTAAAAATGTGTTCTTATTTGTGAATCCTCTTTGCACAAAATTTTAAAATTGCAGATCTCAGGGTTCAACAATATCTACGCAAATACTAGACCGATTTTGATGAAAATTTTATGGTACAAGCTACATATAATGCACCATTACTGATCCAAATTCAGCTGTTTTGGTGTACGAAGTCTAAAGTTATGAAAAAAATTATGTGACCAAACTTTGACTTGACTTGACAAAATTTGACCACCTTAACAAATATTACTTTGTAACGGCTGGATTGAATTGAATGAAATTTTCACACAACATTTTGATATGTATACTTTACATACAGAATAATTTTCATTGAAATTGGTTCAGTATTTCTGGCTCTAAAAATAAAAGAGTAAAAATGTGTTCTTATTTTTTAATTCTCTTTGTACAAAATTTTAAAATTGCAGTTTTCAGGATTCACAATATCTCCGCAAATACTGAACCGATTTTGATGAAAATTTGATGGTATAAGCTACATATAATGTACCATTACTGGTCCAAATATCAGCTGTTTTGGTGTACGCAGTCTCAAGTTATGAAACAAATTGTGTGACCAAATTTTGACCGTATCACCCTTTACCCAAATTTCATGATTTAAGGGCCTAAAACTCCATTTAACAGACGACATCTTGCATTTGGAGCCGCTATCTTCGATGTTCTGGTCGCTATCTGGACATCTTCCCCATACCAAGTTGCATGGTTTGGAATTTGGAACCGCCATCTTGGATTTTCTGGTCGCCTTTTTTGGACTCCAGACATCTTCCCCATACCAAATATACCCATACATATTACAAGGTTTGAGAGCCTAAAACACCATTAAACAGCCACCATCTTGAATTTCGAGCCGCCATCTTGAATTTTGGACCACCATCTTGGATGGTTTCAGAGCCTAAAACTCTATTAAACAGCCACCATCTTGAATTTGGAACCGCCATTTTGAATATTGGTCTGTCATCTTGAATTTTGGGCCTACATCGTGAAATTTCTGGTCTCCAGTGTATCCGAACAAAATTCGTCAACCATGCTAAATGTTACATAAATCGCCGCAGTTTGATGTGTCGCATGATGGGGCTTGGTTCAGTTTTATAAAAGGCCAGTTCTACCGGTCCTGGTCCGGATCACTGAAATGGCCATAACTCCGGAACGCCTTGGCCGATTCAGACCATTATTAATAGCAAACAATACGGTAAAATCCCGGTTCGATTCCAGCTATAATCCGAAAAATCAGCTAATTGGAAGTGCCCTAAAAGTGAGTGACCTTTTTTTGTTCACATACATACATACACATACATACATACACATACAGACATCATCTCAATTCGTCGAACTGAGTTGACTGGTATATGTGACTTGACCCTCCAAGCCTTCTACCGAAAGTTTGTTTATTTAATTGAACATAGCCTCTCAGTGCACTTTGGTTAACGAGAAAGGCAAAACGTGTAAAAAATCAGACAAATTTACTAGCAAAGTTCAGAAACATTGCTGAGGCAAATTCTTCTGGGCTTTGGTATGGCCGTTTTACTCCAAAAAATACTAAAAATCTCTTCAAACCTAGATTAACACCAAACTATCTCCCAACGTTTTCCTCAATGACCTCAACAACAACCTCAGCTCGTTCAACCCTAGATGCAATATCGATTATAAGGGGTAGAAGTCCGGTTCTCAGCTAGCCTGAACGGAACGAAAACTAAAAACCTTAAGAAACGCGAAACTCTTTCTGCAGTGCTGAAAGAGGAACGTGACAAAGTTTCGGTACTTCTACTATTGAGCAACTACCATTCGGGATTATGTGTTTGTCAAAACTGTTCAAAAGTTTTCTGTTCAAAAATTTCTGAAACTCCGATGAAAAAGCCGAAACTTCTCCGGAGCAAATGTCTGAAATTTAGAAATCGAAAGTGTTCTAGATAATTTTGTATTCTCCGAAAAAAATTTCTCAAAATTTCGAAATTTTTAGATTTTACCATTTATTCAAACAATTTCAACAAAAACACATAAACAGGTTCGAAAATGATGAAATTCCATGAGGTTTCGCGCGAAGATTATATGATTGTGCATGAAAAACCTCGGATGGTTATTTCTATGATTTTGTCAAAAATTCTGAAATTCCAAAGAGGATCCGAAATTTACTATTGTTTTGTGTCTCCTTAAAATATTTGACAGTGTCCTACGGAAAAATATAGTATTCTGTAATTTTGTTTTGTATCACAATTTACGCCTTTTTTTTGTTTTTCTGCCAGCATCGGAATCCTAAAATGTTTGCTTTCGCAAACCGCAGGTTTGCCCTGCGATGTGATTCTATGAATTTCCGGTAGATTTCAAAAACAAATCAATGGTATCTTGATCTGAAGTTTCAAAAATGTATTTATAAAGAAGTGAGAGTAAAACCATACAATGATAAAATCGAAAAAAAATCTGAGATTCTTCAGGTTATAGGAAAATTGTTTACAAATTTACGAAATTCTGAAATGCTTTCAGGTTTTTCGTTGAAATTTTATTTTTATGTTTTGCTGGAATCTTGGAATTTTCCCATAAAATCTAAAAAATTTCATAAGATCAGAATTTAAAAACTTTCTTCAATATTTCACAGTTGAACATCACGGAATTTTCACCGAAACTTAACGACAAAGGCTTACATTCTTTCTCGGAAGTTTACACTTTTAGGCGACATTTTAGAAGGCGAAACATTAGAGTTTGTTTAAACTTTTGACAATATCGGCGGAGTTTTTGTTTATTTTTTATTTGCTGGTGGAATCTTCAAATCTTCGGCTGACTTTAACACTTTTGTGACGAAATACCTAGTTTTCTCATGAATTTTAATATCTTTGGCGATACTGTCTTAATTTTTTGACGACATATTTGATGTCGTAGGTTTTGACGGAATATTAAGAATGTTCCGGGAAAAAACCTGCAACTCTGATTCTAATATTTTGCTGCAATGTTCCAGAATATACAGAATCTTCCATTTTCCTATTTTTTCTTCAGGTTTTAAAACATTAAAATTTTTGACGATATTTAAAAAATATTCAACAGAATCTCGGATATTTTGTTAATATTTGAAGGTCTGTTGAGCACAATCTCTGATGATTTTTATTGGTTTAAAAACTGCATTTTTTGGCGATTTTTGGGAAAACTTAAGTAATATTTTAAGATATTCGGTGCAATAAAAATAAACATCTTGCGGACGAACATCATGAATATCATAATTTTCCCGAGACATTTTTAATAATCAAATTTTCTGTCGAAATTGCTTAACGATTTTGGTGTAATATAAGGCAACATAGAATAAGAATGTAAGGCAACATATTAGTTTTTAGTTGATTTTTTTTTGTCAATTTCGTAGGAATCTTATTTGCATACATAAAAAAGTTAAGTCAGAAATGTTATAGGATCTGGGGTGAACTAACCTAGGGCTGAAAACCTCATAAACCAAATAAATGATAATAACTCAATTTCAAAGGAATTTTATTTTTTCCGTAGGAATCTTTTTTCTTGTCAGAACTTCACCAACTTCAGAACAAAACCCCTTTAAAACATGCGTGAAAGTCACATGAGAGCCTCTGGAACCCCCTAAAAGCCCTGTGAAACCTCCTGAAACGCCATGAAACGCTTTAAAGTGCCTTGAAACACTTTGAAACGCCTCTGAAACCCATATGAAACCTGCGAGAACTCCACCTGCGAGCCTCTGAAGCCCCCTAAACCCCTCCTGAGACCTTATGGGACGCCCTAAAACGCATTAAAACGCCATGAAACGCTTTGAAACGACTCTTAAACCTCTATAAAACCTCCGTGAAATTCACCTGAGATCCTCTGAAGCCCCCAAAAACCCCTGTGAAACCTCCTGAAATGCCATGAAACGCATTGTAACGCCCTAAATCGCCTTGAAACGCTTTGAAACGCTTTGAAATGCCTTTAAAACCCCTTTAATACCTCCGTGAAATTCACCTGAAAGTCTCTGAAGCCCCCTAAAATCTTTGTGAAACCTCCTGAAATGCCATGAAACGCATTGATACGCCTTGAAACGCTTTGAAACGCCCTGAAATCCCTATTATACCTCCGTGAAATTTACCTGAGATCCTCTGAAGCCCCCTAAAGCTCCTGTGAATCCTCCTGAAACGCATTGAAATGCCTTGAAACGCCTCTAAAACCCGTATTAAACCTCCGTCAAATTCACCTGCGTTCCTCTGAAGGCACCCTTAAACCTCCTGAAACCTCTTGAAAGGCCATGAAACGCCCTGAAACGCATTGGAACACCTTGAAACGCTTTGAAACGCCTCTGAAACCCCCATGAAACCTCCATGAAACTCACCTGAGAGTTTCTGAAGCCCCAAAAAACCTCTCTGAAACCTCCTGTAATGCCTTGAAACACCTCTGAAACACAAATGAAATCTATGTGAAACGCACCTGAAAGCCTCTGAAGCTCCCTACCTCTGAAACCTCCTGAAACGCCCTGAAACGCCTCTGACACCACCCCCCCCCCCCTAAAAATTCCCTTGAAATCCCTCTGACCATCCCCCCTTTTCATCTGAATGCCTTGACCCCTCCCCTTTGCATCTGCAAGTCACTTGCCCTTCTCAAAATTCTTTCCAACCCTGAAATCCATTTAGGTAATGAAATGAATCCATTTAGGTAATGAATCTATTTAGGTAAAAATTCTATTTAGGCAGTCCCGGCTCGTTACCTAAATGGAGGTTCGGGTGTAACTCTTTCATACTTGGCCTTAAGGGGAGGTAAAGTTTTGGCACAGACAAACAGACGTAACACTTCGAACATTTTTCGATTCAAGTTTTAGACTCGGAAACATATTAGCCAAATTCTAAAAGGACTGAGTTTGGCCAACCATCAACTAAGTGGCGGAATTGACAAAACGTCAAACTCGAACAAAAACAAAGCAAGCGCCACGGGTGGGCAGATGGCCAACTATCAAAATTTAAACAGACCGTTACGAGTGTTACGACTGTGGTATGAGTATTTTTTATATTTTTGGCTGAAAATAGGACTGTTTTGAAAACCTCAAAATGGGTTTTGATGTCTTTCAAAACGTATTTGGGTCATTGGATGGAATGTTTATTTAAATGGAGAAAGAAAAAATCCAAATGTAGTTGCAGATCGGAACACCACCCCTCGACCCGTGACAGCATCCCTCCTTTTTTGCCAATACGGCAAAAAAAAAACAACATTTTTTTTCCATTTTTTCAATAATTTTTACCTTTAAAACCAATATATTTAAACATTGTTTGATCTTCGGCATTTTTAAGATAATCATTCAAGGAGTTCATAAAAGCATGTTTTTTTTATACAGTGTTGCCAAACCTATTGTTTTTCCAATTTAAAATTTGAAATAAATGTTTCGTCAAATGAGTATGTTTTGAATTTGGAAATATTGATTCCATCGTGTTGACCAGATATTTTCCTATCGGAAATGAATATAAAAGGTAAGGCTATCAAATTTCGCGAAAAAAAAAAACATTCTATGCAATTTAAAGCCGATTTGGGCTAGTTTGAACCATAATAATTAGAAAGTTATGTAAAAATAAAATCGTGACGGTGATGCCAGGTAATCAACTATGGGTATATTGTAACGGATAGGAATAAATAATCAAAGTATAAAATGTTCCTATCATGGTCATCACTTTTTGCCGTACTATCTATTGCAACATTTTTACTAACGGAAGTGTTGCCAAATAAAATTGTAAAAATCTATATTTCAACGATATTATTTAATGTTTTTTATAACTCTTTCATATTTGGCAACACTGAGCCACGTTAGTTTTCGTTTGGTGTACAACTTTTATCTCTCAGAAACCATGATTAAGAATAGTGGTTTCATTGAGATATATTCTCAGCTTTGGTTCCTTTCATTGTCCACATTAGCTCAAAACACGTTTATGTTTAAATCTCATGTCATATAGATTTTTTAAATAAAATTAACATATTTGACAACACTTCCGTCAATAATTAGGTTAAAAAAAAGGAACGGCAATAAAAATGAGGATCGTAATACATACATTCTATACTTTCACAATTTCATATTTTCCATTCCAATATACCCCATTACTGATGAACTGGCAACAATGTTATATACTTTTTTGTCCGTATTTAAGAGGTTTTCAGTTTGAGAGCTGGTTCACCTCCTCTGTTACATATTTTTTTTACAAAACTTCCTATTTATTGTGATCTTAACTAGCCCAAATTAAATCTCATAGAAGAATGTTCTGTTCTTCGAAATATATTAATTTCACCTAATTTTATGTGAAAAAAAATCGTTTTTAAGACTTAAAAATGCTGTATCACGAGAACAGCGCCAAACTCCTCGAGGAATTGAGCTTTTTCGATTGAAAAACGTCTGATAAGTACGATTGAGTCGAAATATTTCAAATCAAAAATAAACATTCCATCCAAATTTGGTCCAAATTCGTGATGGTCAATAACACGCGGTGTGTACACTAGGCGAGTAATGATTTATTTGCATTTTATTAAAATCATCAAAAATTTGTTTTGGTCATCTTTGAGAAGTAATTGTTCTCCTGTATTAAACCGCAACAATTAACATATATTCATTTTTTCCCCAATCATTCTATCATAGAAAACAGATTTCCATAGTTGAATGCACTCTAAAATTATTTTCCTTAAAATACGTAAAACTAAAATTTCTCTTTGACTTCCAGGAAAGTATAAAAGTAAAAGGATGTTCAACAAAAAAAAAATAAAAATTTAAACCCAAAATTCTCAAAATTGCGAATAAAAAACCCAAACATGTTTAAATCGATTTTAGATGACGAAAAATGATATGTACAACATAATCAAAAACTTGGATATCCGAGGTTTAACTACTGTAGGCCCTGTACTTACAGGTATCATTCGTTTCTGAAAGACTTGGCACTATAATTCAGCTTTTACCGTTAATTTTGCACCACTTCCCCTTCTAAGCGCTCGGTGCGTGTGCTCAGTGACAGCAGTAGCAGCAGCAGCAGCGGCGGATTGATGGGGGCGTCGGAAATAAATTCTAAAAATACCCAAATGTGATGGACGCGTACAATCGCACATAAAACCTTCCGCAGAATGGGTTAGCGAAGGGTGGGTGGCGTTGGCAGCGGCAGAAATGAAGCGACCAGCGAGAGATCGAGCGAGGTTTTACCCGGGTGTTGTTTCCATTTCCTCTCGGGCAGGGCAATTCCGGCGAATCGACCACGTTGCGTGGTGGTTGCGACCCGGGTAGACGAGAATATCTAAATCATATCTCAAATCGAACACTTTTTGCTGTCATAGCTCGATGTGATATTGATAAGTTATTCAAAAATCTAATGAATATCGCACGAATAGCTCAAAGTGATATGATGTCAGTTTTTGTTTTTGTCGAAATAGCTGAAAATTTCTACATAAGAACAAGTTTAGCTCTTCTGCACGAAATGGAACACATACACCCATAGAGATGGCTCAATGTTAGTGAAATGCCATGTGCCCCTTTCTGAGCTGTGAAAACGAAGAACCGCATGCTCTTATTTTTATGTTATTTACAACAGCGAGCCACAGTTGTGTGGTAAGCATCGCCGCCTGTGAATCCTAAGGTCGTAGGTTCGATGCTGCATGCTGACATTTTTTTATTTTTTTTTCCAGGAAAAAGTGACAAATCTTGTCTGCTATTATTATGATCTTGTAATATCTTAACGAGCTATTATTGAGTAGTTCACCATATTAGATTTTGCTATTATTTCTGTTCTTTTACCTCTTATATCAATCAAACCAATATCAGTTTTTGCTCTTCAGTAATTCAATCTATCATAGCAGAATATGCTATTCATCAGATTTTTCCACCTACTCGGGGATGCTCGTTTTCGCTTTTCGCTTCGGAGTTTGACTGAATTGGGATGCTACAAATGCTCAGCGTAGTTGCGCCGCAGGCAGGCCGGTCGGGTCGGTCGATAGACGGCGATAGAAGCCCGTTCCGGAAAACGGACTCCCGCTTCAGTTAGTGAGGGGATAATAAATAGATGGCGCAAATGCGATAGAATCGGAGGGAAAATTGCCTACTTGGGTTGGAATCGATGAGGGAATGGTATTGGGGATCTTGAGAGGAAATGATAGGGAATGTGGTTGCGAAAGACTTGGGTGCTGACGCGTTAGGACAGCCGTTCCAGATAAAAATGAACCATTTCGAACGGGACAATCTTAAAGACTATCTGATGTCAATCATCTGTGTTTTACTTTAAGTAATGGTCTCTAGTTAACGCTTTCACAGTTGAATCTATACCACAGAGGGCCCATATAGCCACAGCTGTGAAGGCGTGCGTATTCAGCCTGACGGGTTCAATTCTCGGTCGGTCCAGGAACTTTTCGTAGAGGAAATATCCTTGCCTTTCTTGGGCACAGAGTATCTTCGTATCTGCCACACGATATACACATAAAAACGGCCATTGGCATAGCAAGTTCTCAGTTGATAACTTTGAAATTGGTCAGAGAACACTGCTGAGCAAGCTGAAAAGCAGGCTTTGTCCCAGTGGAGATGGTACGCCAAGGAGAAGATGAATAAGAAGAAGAAAAAAATAGTGGATATTTTGGTAGACAAATCCAGCTGTACTTGACGATAGAGACTGTCCCGATGTACTGCAAAGTTGTTGAAATCCTTAACTTGAGAAGTTTGATCATGGTGAGACTCTAGTCAGTGCCAAAAACTTAAGAATTCTTGTGATGTTTGTGACATATGATGCATATGATTTCAGTTGCGGTGTCCCACAGCCAACAAAAAGTCGTTTGTGATATTGAATAGGATGTATTGGAGGAATCCCTGAAGCAACCAATGGATCAACTTAAAGAAATTCTTGAATATTTTTTTTTTAATTTCGTAAAGGAATCTCTGAAGGATATAATTCTTGTAGTTCTTTAAAGAATCCTTTAAATAAATTACTGAATTAATTTTTGAAGAATTATCTCAAAAAGTTATGAAGGAGGCTCTGCAGGTATCTTTTAACTATTCTGAAAAATGTGTGGAACAATTTCAAAATAAATCCTCGAAGATCGTCTCAAAAGAATCGTTGGATATAAATTCCTCACAAAAAAACCTACGAAAAATTCCTTGGAGGAGTTCCGGGAGAAATATTTGAAGTAGAAACTGAAGCACCCATGGTAATTCTTAAAAAAAATCTTTGAGGATTAAATTCTTAGAAATACCCTAGGAAGAATTCCAAAATACAGAAGTTTTCAAAGAAATCATTGAAGTATTTTTAAAAGAATCACAGAAGAAATTATTGAAGGAATCCCCAAAAGATTTACCGAATCAATCATTGGAGGAATTTCTGTAAGAATCTTTTCGGTGGAGGAATTCATGCGTTAATTGTTCAATCAATATCTGAAGGAATTTTCGTAGGCAAGTCATGAATTGAACCCGTCATGCTGAATACGCACGCCTTTACAGCTGTGGCTATATGGGCTCTCTGTGGTATAGATTCAACTGTGCGAATGGTTTCTCGTCGAGTCAAGCCTACTTCCTTCGGCAAGCGTTAACTAGAGACCATTACTTAAAGTTTGATACAGATGATTGACATCAGTTAGTCTTTAAGATTGTCCTTTAGAGATATTCCAAGTGTGTCTTGAAGAAATTCCTGAAGGAATCCTTACATAATTTCGGAAAGTATAGAAAAGAGAACTCTGGAATAAGTCTTTGGTGCAGTCCTTGATGAAATCTGTGGGCAAGTTCGTTAGAGAATCCTTGAAGGAATTACTACTAAATGAATTCTTGGAGGATTTACGGCTGAATGAATTCTTGGAAAAAGTTCTGCAGCATTTGCCAAATCATTGCTATAATTCTGCTGAAGAAATTTTGAAAGAAATGTTTTAATTAGTAGTAGAATTACCAGTAAATCTTTGGAGAATTTTTTAAAATAACATATAAAGAAATCCCTAAAGGAATACTTGGAAGAATTTCCAAAGAAGTACACGGAGTAATGCACGCAGGAATTTTTCAAAGAAATTATGAAGAAGGAGTTTTTGAACATATCCTTGGAAAAGTCGCCAAAGCAATCACTGGTAGAATTTGTAAAGTAACCATGGAGGAATACCTGGAATAATACATGAGAAACTTTCAAAAGGAATCCTTGAAGGTGCTCCTGATATTTACCTACAGACTCTTTGGAGATTTTTTCAAAGAATTTCATAAGATATTCCTGTATGAATCCTTGGAGAAATTCCTGAAAGAAACATTTAAGAAACTCCTGAAAGAGTCCTTCGGAAAGTTTCTGCTGGAATCCTCACAGAAATTAATGATGAGTTTTTGAAGAATTTTCTAAAGGAATCCTTCGAGGAATTCCACAAGGAACCCTAAGAAAAATTCCAGATCAAATTCATGCAGGTATTCTGGAACAAATCTTCGGAGTAATCTTTGCATGCTTGGAGAAATTACTGGAGGTATCCATAGTGGAATTTACCAAGAAATCCTTGGAGGAATTTTCAGAAAATCTTTGGAGAAATTCTTAAATAAATTCTTGGAGAAATTGAGAAATTTCTGAGGCAATCCAGGATAAATACTTAATTGAGTACTTGGAGAAAAGGATCCAGGGATTATACTTGAAGAGATTTTTGAAGATATTCCTGAAGGAACAGTTGCAAGTTTATCAAAAGGATCCCTTGGAGGAATTCTTGATAGATTAGGTTATGGAATTTGTTATTCCTAAATTCCTGAAAAAATGCTTGAAGGGTTCTCTAAGAAATACTTGGAATAATTTTTGAACGAATCTTTGGGGGCATTCTTGAAAAAAAAAACCATTAGAGGATTTTTTCAAAAAAATTTAAGGGGAATCACTGAAAAACTTCGCCGTGGAATCACTGAAAGATTTCTCGGACGATCGATTCCAGAAGAAATTCTTGAAGGACTTCCTGGAGGAGATTTTGTACAGATTTTTCAAGAAAATTGCTAAAGGAATCACAGGAGGAACTTAACCCGCAATTCCTAGAGAAACTTCAGGGGAAATCTCTTCTAGAACTCTTGGAGAAAAACCTGAATGTTTGCCTGAAGGATCTTCAGTGAGAATTCAAGCAGGAATCGTCGAGAAAACTCTAGGAGGGGTTCCTGGAGGAATTCTCAGTGAAATCGCAAGAAGAACTACAAGAGAAACACTATTAAAACCTCCCGACGCAAATCCTGAAAGGACTCCTCGGCTTTATGAAATAAATGGACAGCATCTAAGACATTGCGGAGCCATATGACTCCTCGACAACTTCTATGAATAGCCGAATTTTCTAGCATGTCAGAATGATGAGATCCAACGTGTCAAAAAGCTTTATATAGAATACATACTAATACCCCGTAGCAGTGGAATTGGGATTTTAAGGTAAGACCATGCCAACGACCATGTGTGGTTTCAAAGGAGATTAAGGTGAACCTAGGCAGAATGACGAGCGGCTCCAGAAGAGTTTCCGGGGGTTTGGAGGGCATCAAGGGTGCTTCACAGAGCCTTTGTGGAGTTTCAGAGGAGCTTTCTAAGGCTCCATAGAGCTTTCAGAGGCATTTCAAGGTATTTCAGAAGCCGCTTTTGGGGGTTTCAGGGGGGCTAATAGTGTTTTGTTTGTTTTTCAGGAGAGAGTTTCAATGCATTTCAGGGGGATCGAGAAGGACTTCCAGGCGTTTCAGGGTGTTTCATGATGTTTCAGGGAGCCTCCGGAAATAATGTTTCCTGTAACATCAGGAAGGTTATGCTTGTAGATCTAATGACCTGTAAAACCACCTTCATTTAGGTAAAATCTATTAAGATCCCTCCATTAAGGTAACGTTACCTAAATAAAATTTGATTATGTCCAGGGCAGTTGGAGTACTGAAGTTTAGGGTTTACGGGAAAAAAGCAGGGTTAAGAGTTAAGGGCGGTTTTTCGGCGTGTTTAAGGGTTAAAACTTTAAGAGTATCCGAAAACTTCCTGGAGTTTAGATCATCTGATCTACTAGTGTATTCAGTAATCTATTGCAGCATTATGAATAAAATGCATGCTTGCACAGCCCTATGCAACTATGTGCTGCCAAGTGGTGTTTGAGGAACTCCAAGAACTCCCTTGAATACAGGTCAACGGATCTACCAACGTAATTTGTTGTCTCTAAGAGCTTAATGACTAAGGTTCATACTCACACAGCCTCAGGTTACTATGATGTATCCAGTAGCGAGTTCAATGATTCTTTAAGGGACTCCAAGAACTCCCCTGAATGAAGGTCATCGAATCTACGAGAACTACTAGTTGTATCATAATGCTCTTATATGAATGAGGTTCATACTTTTAGAGCCTCAGGCATCTATGTTCTATCAAGTAGTGGGTTCTATGCATGTATAGGGATATACGAGAACTCCTTGGGGTATAGAACATTGGATCTACAAGCGTAATCAGTGATTTATTGGAGTATTATTAATGACATTTATGCTTACATAGTCTCATGCAACTATGTGATGTCAAATGGTGTGTTTATTGTCTGTTTGTGGATCTCCAAGAACTTCCTTGATATTGGTCATCGGATCTACCAACGTATTTGGTTGACTCTAAGAGCTTTATGTTGTGTGATATCGTTAAGTAACTGAAGAATTTATGTAAAGATTTAAAACGCCTCTTAAACCCCCAAGAAACCTCCGTGAACTTCACCTGAGAGCCTCTGAAGCCCCTTTGAACCCCTCTGAAACCTCCTGAAATGCATTGGAACTCCTTGAAACTCTTTGAAACGCTTTGAAAAGCCCCTGAATCGCCCATGAAGCCTACGTGAAATTCACCTGCGAGCATCTGAAGCTCTCTTTGCATCAGCTAGCTACTTGCCCTTCTAAAACTTCTTTGCTACGTTGAAATCCATTTAGGTAAAAATTATATTTGAAAAGTTTCGACTCAGAATCCATTTAGGTAATGAACTTAATCCATTTAGGTAAAAATTCTTCAATTCTATTTGGAAAGTTTCGACTCAGCACCTTAATGAAGGTTCGGGTGTACTCCAGAGAGTTCTTGGACAAACTTAGATAGTTGAATAAGGTATCCAACCAATTTGGATAAGTTTTTGAAAATGGTATAATTTTTGGTTGCTGTGGTTGTTGGCCAAAGAAAATTGAGTCAAATAAACATCAAAATAAGGCTGCACGCTATGAATCTAAATGTTAATTCCATCTATTTTCATCAACTTTTTTATGATGCAATCCTTAAATCCAAAATGAAACCTCTCAAAACTGCATCTCTTCCTACATCTGATCAAGCTCTTTCCACATCTGTTTCCGAATTACCTTTTTCCCACCATACGAACTCACTTCGCCGCAACAGTCCCATAAAACATTAAACCTTTCAGTGGACCTGATTGCCCGGTGAACTCTAATGCTGCCATTATATGGTGTGGTGACGGAACTTGCAATTCATATTCCATAAGCCATATCTCATTTTCCAGCAATTTCCTCCTGTGCACCACAATCCGCTCATTCTCCTCCATCTCCAGTTCCAAGTTTTCCTCCATTACAGTCTTCGTATTTCGCTCGAATGAAATCCCTTTCCTAGCTCCGTGCACAGCGACATGTGCACGGGCAAACGTAAGAGGAGATGTCCTGAACCCGTATGAAGTAGCAGACATAGCAACACACAACTAGTAGGTACCTGCACAGACATGTGTACTGTCGGCGTCGGCGGCGTCGGTCCATAACTGTCTCGCTTGGTCTGGTGGCCAGGCCATGGTCGTGGACTTGTGTGCGCCGGCAATCGCATGCAATTTAATCGCGTACTCACGCCAAGAAACGCCGTTCCAGCAAAGTGACGTTGACTCCACTACTGGCCTGGCACTGCTAGCGTGGCCTTTTTTCCCTACTTTGTTCTTCCACCACAACCACCCAGCTCACGACAGAAACCAGCTTACTCGTCCCGTCCCGACTTTTGCATTCGAGTTGATGGGGAAGGAGTGATATTTATGATATTTGAGATTTTGCTGCTTGCAGGCGCGACTTTGCCCATTTCCTTCGGTGCGACCGGCGACAATCCGCTCATCGTGGCGCTGCTTCTGCTGCAGCAAACGGAACGAACGGAGACCGCAAGAATGACTTCAACGGAGACGACGACCGACGACGACTCAAGGAAACGGGACAAGCTCCTGGAAAATGAATGACACACAGATATAGGAACCGGCGTGGAGCGCCATGAAAAGGAATGGCTTCACTCGAGAATCGTACTTCCCGTCGTCGTCGTTGGACGGAACGGAAGGTCACCATCGGCGAAGCCAGCAGCAGAGTTATACGGCAAACAACAGAACAACGCAGGATGCAACCAGGGAAGTGGTGTGGTCGCGGGAGGAAATGTTTAAATTGTGGCTTTTTAATAATCCCCAGATCAGATTTCGTCGTTGCCGTTCCGTTTTGGGGTAGATTACGTCTTCCGTTCGGGGCGGTATGGGGTATGGGACTAGCAGCAGTGCTGTAGAAGCTTCATTGCTGTGTTTGGAGCTGCTTTTGGTGGTGACTTCTGCTGGTACTGGAACGGACGACACCATTACGAGACGGCACGGTATCTGCTTTCACCTAGCGTGAAAGCGAAGCACAGATTATTGGACTTTTTGTAGGTCAGCGTCAAGCTTCTCTGGTTAGACGGTGTGAGCATAACCGCCGAAGAAGTGACATTCAAATGCCAAGTGTGTTTGTGTGCCGTGGATGAAACAGAGGTATTCGCGAAGTGTAGTTTTGAAACCTAGATTGGACTTCATACCAGAAGACTATGCCCACAAAACTAGCCCGGATACTAGTCAGGAAAAAAAAACATTTTAAGATAGTATTTTAAGCAGATATTGATGTTAGACGTGTGCGCCGAATCAGTTTTCACCGGCGGCGGCGTGTATAGTAATTTGAGGCAGCGGCGGCGGCGTAATCGGCGTCACCATTTTTTTATACGTGAAGTGCCATTTCTAGTCATTTAAAAACGTCAATACAGAATAATTTGTTTCTACCCAAATTACAATTTACATCTATTTTGTGTGAAAGGTTTAAACGTATGTTAATCGGAGGTTTCAATAAAATCTATCCTCATCAAAATTATGCTATAAATTTTAGAGAGAATCGTTGAGGACGTTTACCAGGAAATTTATAAAGGATTCCTCTAGGGGGCCGTTCATAAACCACGAAGACTTTTTGGGGGGAGGGGGGGGTCTGGCCAAAGTCTACGCTCCATACAAATTTCAAAATTTTTGTAAGGACAAAAGTCTACGAGGAAGGAGGGGGGGGGGGGTCTGAGATGGCCAAATTTTGGTCTACGTGGTTTATGAACAGCCCCTAGATAGAAATTCACAACGTCGCACGTCTCGTTTAAGGATATTCTTTTCTAAAACTCATGTTAGACCAGTGTTGTCATTGTTAAATTCGAAATTTTTGTTGGAGTTCTGTTAGAGTCCTTTTCAGGAATTACTCCAGGGATTCCTTCAGGCATATCTTCAGTAATTTCTCCAGAAAATTCCCAATAGTTTCTTCTGGAAGTTCCTCCAGGGGGCTTCCTAGAAGATCCTCAGATATTCCTCCACAAATGGGATCGTGAACATCTCTAGAAATTTTTTGAAACCTTCCTTCAGGGAATCTTTCAGATTTTTTTCCGGTGACCCTTGAAAATCCCCTCTAGAATCACTTCAGCATTTATTTCTTAACGTTTCTCCAGGAATATCTCAAGAAATTCTTCTAGGAGCATATTTTCCCATACCTAATACATGACTCGTCACACAATCCCAGACTCCTCCCTCCCCCTTACTTGCTACGTCATTTAGGGATGGTCCCTTAGGAGATTTATTCAAGAATTCTTCTAGTAGCTTTGTCTGCAATTTCTGCACAGATTTCCGAAGATTTTTGTTCAAGGATTCCTTCAGAAGCTTCTTCATTATTTAATTCAGAAATTACTCAATGGAGTCCTTTAGAAATGCCTACAAGGATTTTCTCAAAAACTTCACCAGGATTTCTTCCTTGAATATTAAAAAAAAAATCTCATAAAAATTCTATTAAAAATCCAGGACCTCCCTCAATAGTTTCAATAAAATTAAATCTCATCAGGAAATTTTTAAACATTGGTTTATGTTATTTCTTAAAATACTACTGTAAATATATGTGGAGGAATATCTGAAAGAATTCCCGGAGGAAATATTTCTGAATGAACCGCTGAAAATTCTCTGAAAATTCTGAAAATTAGAAAAGTAATCTCTTATAGACAATTATGAAAAACCCTTCAACTACTGAAGGAGTCCTAAGTGATATTTAAGAAATAATTCCGTAGTAATATTTAGATGAAGTTCATGAAAGAATTTCTGAAAAAAAAAAACCTTGGAGGAATTTCTGAATTAATCGTCTTTCGAATTCATGAAGAAATCCCTGGAGATATTCTTCAACAAATCCCTACAGGATTATGTCAAAGTATTCCAGGGAATTTTTTGAAATAGTTCAAGAAATAGTTGCTAAAGAAATATCTGAAAACTCTCCCTCTGAAACCCTTGATGGATTTCCTACATCGATTCGTTAATAAATATTTAGAAAAATTCCAAGAGAAATCTCTCCTAGAGATTTCCAAAGGAATATGGGGTGACCAAGGGTATTATCGGCAGGTTTGTTTTCTTCGTCATGAGGGGTTTTGTCGGCCAGAATGCTTGAAACGTGGTCGAGTACTTTAACTTGATTGTGAAAGATTTGAGGCAAATTTTGAGTTCAAACGGTTCTAAATAAACCGCTATGATGAAGAGAACAAAACGGCTGAAAATAGGTAAGTTCCCCTATGTCAAACTTTCTAGGAATTGTTACTGAAGATATTTCTAAATTTATTGAAGAATCCGAGTAAAAATGTTAATGGTTTCTTTGGAAGAATTTCATGAGGAATTTCTGGTGAAATACATGGAGGAATATCCGGAGGAACTCATAAAAGAATCTCTATACATATATCATTTTTTTCAGAAATCACTGGAAGAATATGTACTGGAATCACTTAAAAAAATAAAAGAAGAACTTTTGGAAAACTTCCTGGAAACATAGAAGAAGCCCTGGATGATTTTTCGAAGCAACTGATGGGGAGTTCTGGGCTTCGTGGCCGAGCGGTTAGCGGCGTCAGTCGTATAGGTGTCTCGTAAGCCTCGGAGTGTGGGTTCGATTCCCGCTCCAGTCGGTCAAAACTTTTCGTCAAACGGAAAATTCTCCACTGGGCCACTGGGTGTAATATGTGTTGTCCGTTGTCAAATGTTAGTAATGTTCAGTTTGTAGAAGCCGTAAGGCCGAAGACGGTGTAATTGTCTTTTTTTTTAATTACTATGTAAATATAATTCCTGGAGTTGTTTCTAACGGGGAACGTCCATAAGTATCGCTACGCTTTGAGGAGGGAGGGGCTCCGAAAATTGTGATAATTTCAAAGGAGGCCCTCTACAAAAAGTGTGGGGTTGAAAATGGACCTTCTTTTGCATTAAATAGGTTATGAAATTACTAATAAATTGATGGTGCCATTTTCGGAGGTTCGCCATAGAAATTCTTTGAAAATTTATGAAGGAACATAGGTAAGGCATCTCTAAAAATATTTCCAATAGAACATTCGGATTTTTTTTTAAAGAATCCCCTCAACTCAAGAAACTTCTCAAATAATTCTGGAATTTTTTTCTAGAAGAATTCTTGGTGAAATTTCTGGAGAGTCCTGTAAGGAAATTTCTGAAGATTTCATGGACTCCAAGGATGTCATTCGAAAATTGCCATGAAAATCTTCCAAGAGTATACAAAGAATATGTAGGGGAATGTGTTTATGAACCTAATGAAAATATTGCCAAGAATTTGGTTGATAATCCGTTATGGTTTTCAAAAGAGCTTAGTACTTAAAAAGAATAAGTAAGGATCTTAACAGTTGCTGTAAGAAATCATTAAATGAAATCACAAAAAAATACAATAGATTCACAAGAAGAACTTCAGAAAAATACGCCTAATATGCACAAGGAAAAAATAGAAACTGTTTGAAAATGACCACTGTTATTGGTATTAGATTTAAACAGGTTGGCGTGAAAAAAAATGTTTGTCGTTTTCTCATTGGCGTGGAAAATTTTGTTTGGCGGCGTCAATTTGGCTGGCGGCGGCAGCATGAAAAAATCGTCAGCGACGGCAGCGCGGCGCGGCGGCGCACACGTCTAATTGATGTAAGCTATGAAACGATATAGTGCAACTCCGATTATCATGAAACTTGGTGGGTTTGTAGTTAATCGAAAATAATGGGTGAATGGCCAAATTGTGTTTTTGTGCAAAAAATATGCAAATTTATTAGTTTTTTCACGTTTTTAATTTTTAGTTTTTAAAAACAGTGATTTTTAGGACCACCCTATCTGAAAATTGGTCGCCCTAATGACGAAATAAAAAAAACACGGTTCTAATTATTTTCGAAGAACTACGAACCCACCAAGTTTCACGACAATCGGAGTGGTACTACATATATCGTTTTTCTATGGAATGGCTGTATGATGTTTTTTTACTTATTGCGATGTATTTGGAAAAGTCGTATAAGAATACAAATAAACTACTATAGGGTATTACTACATCGTAGTAAACGATATTCTGATGCTATATTGCACGGGTTCCCAACCGGTGGTCCGCGGCCCCTTGGGGAGCCGTGAAGCCAGTCTAGGGGGGCCGCGATGTTACCAAAATAATTGTTAATTTTTTATTCTATTTTGTGAAAATAGATTTTTTTTAATTTTGCATACCGCCAACCCCAAAAGCCACAATTTGAGGAACAAATTTTCAATATAAAACACCTTCAGAAGAAAAAATTTTCGGCTGCGCCGCTATTTTTCAGCTATGATTCAAATTGAATGTTCATGACATCATTTTTACGAAGTGTGAGTGTCATTGATCGTCGAAGATCCCTCCCACAGTAAATTTCTGGCTACGTCACTGTACCCAAAAGACTCGGTTTCGTTCATTTAATTCATATTTTTTTTCTAAAAAATTTCATTGGGCCGCGGATGTTTTGACAATTCTTAAAGGGGGTCGCCACCTCAAAAAGGTTGGGAACCCCTGCTATATTGCGATGAACTTAACTTATTCGCTTAGGCATGCGAGCGAACTGGCAAAGTGTCAAATGAAATCAAAAACTTAAAATTTCTGCATACATTTGGCCACACTTTCCCATACAAACTTTAAGCATTTTGAGCGCCCTCTTAGGCTTAATCGATTTTGCTCAAATTTTGAACGTAGCTTCTGAGAGTCCAAAACAACCGATTCAGAAGGTAAGACTTGGAATTTTTCGAAATTTTTGTTTTTCTTATAAGTGTGGGCCACCCTACTTGGGACCCAATTTTTATTGTAATGGAACTTGGTGATCAATCAGTACGATTTTCGATTTAATATAATTTATTTCAGAACAATTGTACTGAATTTTGGAATACCGTCGTTGGGGGTGACAATGGGTTAGAGGAGCGAGATTGGGTCGAAATATTTTCTGAAATAAATCATCAAATATTGCGAATATAGAATCCAAAATATTATGGTGTCATCCTCCTAGTTGCCAGCAGTTCCTGTGAAAAAATTAGGTATCTAGAACAATTACTTATTCTTGGAAAATCATCGAAAAAAGCTTGAAAATAAGACCTTTTTGAAATACCACTTTTAAGGCTCGATGAAAAATCACACTTCACCTCGAAGGGGTGAGAATAGGTCAATTTTCATACACTTGTAGTTTCAAGGAAAATTGACGAACTCCAAATATTTTTTTCATCATTTGTGTATGTATTATCGAAGCTCACACTCCAGTGATCAAAGGACTTTTTCATGCAAAGAAGCAAAAGTTATTGAACAATGAATGTGGAAGTTTGCATTGTTGACCCATTCTCACCCCCAACGACGGTACATATTTTTTTCGCTTTCATTGTGATATAAATTTATTTGTGCCAAAAAGTTTCAAAGGTTTCTAAGCCAATGAACGTTACGTAACACTTGAATGTTGAAAGTATTGATTTTCTTTTTTTCAATTCCCGTTTCAGTGAGTACTCAGTCTTAGGAATTTGAGATAAGCTGGCAACTAATTCGGCTCCATGCAGTAGCATGGTACTCCACGGCAGAGATGCCAGATTATTTTATCAAAAATTTGTATCAATACAGATTTATCTGTTTCGTCGTATCTGAGAATAAAGTAGACACCGAGAGTTCTAGATTCCAATAGAAACTAAAAAATATGTACTACATTTGACGGTTTTTAATTTAACTAGTATTTTTTTTCTAAAACATGTGTGAAAATGTTCAAAATTTTTTAATTTTTTTTTAAGTTTAAGCAGCAATTTATAAAGTTTTCATAAAATTCATTTAAAATAGCTTCAAATTTGTATGCTTTCTGGAGAAATATGTATGTATAACATTTCAAAAATCTGTATTTTTCTGTACTCTGTATCTTGTCTGTATAGAAGGTCATAAATCTGTTTAATGCAGGAAAATCTGTATATCTGGCATCTCTGCTGCACGGATCCATCATACGTTACGGTAATCAAGACAACATCGACTTTTAACAAGTTCTTTTGAGATGAAGTGGCAATTTTATTCTTTCACTGAACTTTAATAATTTCCTTTAAAATTCAGGTGCACTGCGTTGTTTTTCCAAAACAAGCATTTTGTATCGTGCTTTCTTGTGCATTCATTTAAAGAGATACATTAGTGACCCGATTTTGTCAGCCCTTCTTCGGAACACATGTTGTGCTCTCTGCCAAAACTTAAAAAGTTTTTCAAACTTTTTATCCCTGTATATTTTGCATCTCAGTTGTAGGTTGATGATAAACAATAATAAATTGATAAACATTTGACTGTAAGATAATGAGAGCAAAAATGTTGTCGCAAAATGGGGCTAACAAAATCCTTACTGTATCGGACAGCCAATTGCATTTCAAATAAGAGGTGCATCAAATAAGTTTTGTTATATTTTTAAACTTAATAAAATATTCTAAGTATGTTTAGAAATGTAATTATTAAAATTAAAAATTGTATCAAAAATTAAAAAAAAAATAAAATTGAAGTCGCAATATTGCATTGCTGCCTTGCAGTTTGTGGCAAAAAAGTGTAACCGCACTTGCATATTTTTTTTATTCCAAGAAGAGAGGGTCAATGAATAAAAATCGATCCTGTTACGTAGCCCCTATTCAAACTCAATCAAGATTTATTTTTTTTATTAATTGTATTATTATTTTTAAACATTCCTTAACAATTTTTTTCCAGTTTTTGATTTTATTTAATAATTCAATAAAAAAATCAAAAATTTCAAAAGTTTTAGGAATTAAAAAATAAATAATAAAACAAAATTTAAAAAACGAAAAAATTGTCATTAATTTATAAAATTTTGAGAGTATTTCAAAATTTTAAAAATGATCATAAATTTTTTAAGCACAATCGACCCTAGATATTATTGCAGAAACCATCGTGATACAGAGAGATCGAATTGATGCACCAGTGCACACTAGATTAGAATAACTTTCGTAACTAGGAAAGGCCAACAACAAACAGTTGTCACGTCGCCTTTCCAGAATGTTTTGCTACTAGGAAACGAGGTCTAGTAACCTGTGAACGAGATCGCATCGAGATAGGGAGTTATCGAGATAAGGAGATGTAGAGAGGAAAAATGTTTGCAGATTGAAGGGATCGCTCCAACCATCGAGATGGGGGGAGATATTGAGATGTAGAACATCGAGGCATTGAGAGTCGAGTGTATTATCATTATTTCACTAATTATTTTTTTATTATTTTTTTCCTTATTTTATATTTTTTTTTTTATAATTGACAACATATGATAATTTTGAACCATTCGTTAGTTTTGATTGAGTGAAATGAGCTTCTGTACTTTTAAACACTACCCTCTTATTCATATCCTTTCTGAATATTTTAAGGTTTATCATCTTTATTGCTTGTCAGTCAGTTTTATTTTTTTGAATATATTAATCTTGTGTTTAGCAGTTCGAAATAATTTTTCAATTATATTGTTTTTATTTTCAATTAAAAAATTGTCTACTGATATGATTTTTCGACATTCAGCCTAAGAAAACTTTTACATAAACAATGCAACATAGCTTTAATGGAACAATCCGCAAAAAAAAAACTCACTGAAATTTGGCATTGATACCAGTAGACAACAAGGTTCATCGAGAATCCCGGCATGAGTAACTTAACAAAAAAATGTTTGCCAGTCAACTGGGTTCGGTCAGAACGATTGGTGCGGTTTTGATAATACTGAATTTTTTATAACTTATATTGAAGTTTAAACAGAAATCATGCTGGAATTCTTCTCCCGGCATCCACTCAGAATCCCTCTAGGAGATGCGTAAAAAATCCCCATAGAAATTTTCCAGAACTTCTCTGAAAATTTCTTCGGATATTTTCTTCAAATTCCCACTGCAATTCCTTGCTGAAGATACCTAAAAATTTCTCAAGATTTCGTTGCCAACACCTCGAAGGTGCGTTATCGTTTTTGGAACAAGTACTTTATTACAAAGCTGTGGACTGAATCTCAGACATTCTCCGATTTTGTCCTCACTATAACAAAGAGAAGGATTTTATGTTTCTATCAGTACCAATAATTTGCACGGGAGGGATTAAATACTTTACCTTAGTTTATAAGAGAAAACTTTCACCGAAAGTAGTGATGCCCAATTATCTTGGAATTCTTTATGACATAGTTCAATCCCTCTTACAGTGATTTTCCAGAAATTCCTCCAGGAATTCTCCCAGAATTCATTTTGAATATGTATAAGCATTTCTTCAGAGATTCTCCACTGTTCTCACTGACATTGTACAAGAATTTATTCTCTTTGCTCTCTCCTTACAATATTTTCAAAATTTTTCAAAATTGGAATTATCCAAGAATTATTCTTGAAATTTTCCCAGAACTACCCCAGATTTTTTTTTCTGAAACTGTTTTACAAATCATTTGGGACTTCTCCCAGAATACTTCCTTGTACATCTCCCAAAATTTTCCATTGAATTCATTCCCGTTTCCTCTTGAAATTCTCCAACTATTATTTGTCCTGAGATTTACAAAGAATTCATCTCGTTATTGTCGTTATTGTCCTGAAATTCTCTCTTTTATAAGAACTTTTTTGTTATCTGTATTAACGAGATTTTTAGCCCTAGGCTAGTTCATCTCGAGACCCATGCTTTACTTCCCTTTCGAAGGAAGAACTCACATTTTGTGAGTTTGTCGGTAGTTAGATTCGATCCCAGGTCCTCGGCGTGATAGTCACGTGCTTAAACCATCACACCAGGTCCGCTCCACTTTATAAGAACTTCACCAGAAATGTTTTTGATTTTTCTCTCATGTTTTCTCCAGGAATTCTCTCAGATTTCGTCCTGAATCTCTTCATCAATTCCTGTTTGAATTCTCCCAAAACCCATCCTGGAATGCTGCCGCGATTCCTCTTAGAATTTTCTCAAAATTGTCTCAGTATATTTTTGAGTATTCTCCCAATTTCTTATATATATTTTAGACATCCGCACATACATTTGTGTTAAGAATTTTTCAACATTTTTTTGAAAATCGTTTTTTTTTTTTATTGATTCCTTGTTCGATTTCTTTAAAATACATCTCAAAATTCATCAGAGCTGTATTTGAGAATTTTCCCAAAAGAATTTCCTTTGAGACATTCTTCAAAAATTTTCTCCATTATCCGTTGTGTTCTGTTCCAAGCATTATTGAAATTTTCTATGAATTTCTTTAGGAACTTTTTTCTAAATCCTAAAAAAAGTTTACAGAATGTCATTGGCGAATGACACACTCTCTCAGTAGATGAAAACACCATTTCAAATCATTGTCACAAACTTGACCAGTTGACAGTGCTTAAGGACAAGGTATTTGGAGTACATTGCTCAAAATTTCTAGAGCACCGTTTTTTAGAACCGTTGAACGGATTTGGATTAAAATGCATCACTCTGTTGACAACCACTGAACAATTAGCGTGATGCATTTTCATCCAAATCCGTTCAACGGTTCTAAAAAACGGTGCTCTAGAAATTTGGAGCTATGTACTCCAAATACCTTGTCCTTAACAGTTTGAGATATATAATATTCAATTTATATTTCTTCAAATAAAAATGTTATTCATAATTTTTGAAGCTATCGGAATGTTTAGACTGGCTCAATGTCGTGGTCTCAAAGTGATGATTGAGTCATCCTGTCCACACTGCTGCTATGAAGCAACAACTACCGAAAAATCAAAGATAATTCAATCAAAAAGTTATTATCATATTGACACGAATCTGCTCCCCCATGCAAAGATGCCCTCACATCTTCCCCATCGTCACTACACCACCCTCAGCCCTGGTGTCTCTCGCTCGGCAAGTTCATCGATAAACAACCGAAATTTTTTGACGTGAAACTCGCCTTAAAATCCGTATCGTCTCCAGCAGAGAACTCAGCGCAGTGACACAACCAGGAATCTAAAAGTGACTCTTCTTCGTCATTTTTTCCCCGAACCACTCTCGCAATCATTCACCACCTTCAAACCATGGGAAAAAGAATCCATCTCTATCCTTCTTCCTATTTTTCCCTCAAGTATGTGTGCTTCTTTTTGCCCGGGCGCCCGCCCGTGTGAATTTATAAATTTGTTTTTCTTCATCAAAATCACGTATAAATCATTTCCTTTTCAATCCGGGCCTGCATTATGCATGGCACGGAGCATTGATTTCCACACCTGTCCGGATCCGGACTGCGCTGTACGGGGAGGTGTGCGCGATAGGTATGTAGAGCTCTCTGGATCACTACTCCGTTTCGTCTTCGATCTGTGCGAGCTCTTCTCAAGTGCAAGGTACAGCTAGGAGCTGAAGCAGCAGCAGCATTACTCTTTCTTCGGTACACGTCATGATGATGCTGTAACCTGCATTTTCACGTGATCTGCTCGTTGTTGGTGAAGGTGCGGGACGAACGAGGTAACGAAAAAGCGCTTTATCCATCAGACAGCTATTTTCAGCTATTTTTGTTGAGGATTCGATTTTCACACGGAAGAAGGAGTTCTCGAGAGCTTGTTGTAGGTACGTCGCCAGCATCAGCATCCGTTGAATGAGCTGCTGCTGCTTCAAGTAAGTCGTACCAACGTATACTTGGCACCTGGCAGGGAGCGGGTGGATGTAGAGCTGTCACCACACGTTTCACAGTATGTTTGTTGGCACAACCGACCGACCGACGAAATGGGGAACTCTGTTCAGAGTATTGTTCCTCCCACTCGCTCGCTACGGAGAGAATGAAGACGTTTTCGCTGTCGAACGAAAACCGAGATAAAATATTTCTTTTTGCACTTTTACCTCCATTCAGGTTTCCGAAATTGATGTGTGTATGCTTTTCGGTATCGTGAGCAGAGCTCTGTCGTCGTCGTCGGTAAGCTCCACGATCTGTGGTTCTGTGCGGAGAGGCGAAAGCGGGGCGGTCGTTGATGTGCGATGAACAATGTACTTGAGCGAGGAAAAATGCAGCTCAGCAACATTTTGAAAGGTACTTAATCATTCAGGGGTGAAGAATTGCATACGTTTCGGTTCACAATAGGGTGCGAAGTGTATCAAGCTTCCCGGTGGTTGGCGAAAGAAACCAGATGACGTGTGAGGACAGGTTAGGGAACTATATCTCTCTACGGTTACTTTTGAGTTCTTCAATGGATAGCAATTTTTATGACTAGTCACATGACAGTGAAAACGATGTATCTTAGGCAAATTATTAATCAAGACGGTCGAAAATCAACCAACATCTGGACCATTTCCACAAAATTGCTCATCACTCAGGAACGGAGAAAAACCGCATTTTGAAAATTTCACAGAATATAGGTAGCTTATGTAAAAAATATTTTTTTAGAATTTTTCCGAACTTCGAAAATAGTTTTTCCGACTTCTCCAACCGATTTTCCTCAACGGTGGAACATTTTGTGGAAAACGTTTTTCATTTTGTATTTTTTTTTATTGCTGAGAAAATTTGCTTATGATTTCACAAAAAAAACGTGTGTCTACGATGCTTCGTTCAAAGTTATGATTTTTCAAAAAACGGCTCATATAGCACATCTGGAAAATTTACACAAAATTGGTCATAATGCAGGAACGGAGAAAAACCACATCTTGAAAATTTTACAGAATATAGCTTATGTAATTTCCTTCCGAAAATATATTTTCTTAGAATTTTTCCGGACTTCGAAAATAGTTTTTCCGACTTTTCCAACCGATTTTTCTCAACAGCGGAAAATTTTGTGGAAAACATTTTTCATTTTGTATTTTTTTTTTCAATTGCTGAGAAAATTTGCTTATGATTTCACAAAAAAAACATTGTGTCTACGATGCTTCGTTCTTGAGTTATGATTTTTCAAAGTAGGTGGTGTCTGTGGAAAATGTTGGTTTTCCACTGGAGTATTCCGGAAAATTGGGCGACCCTGATTTTTTTCAATTTTGTTTTGTTCATATATACAGGGTGTTAGGTTCCTGAGTGCAAACTTTTTAAAGGGTGACCATAAATGATGGTGAAAAAAATTGTTCTACGCATATGGTCAAATCTCAACCGAAACGTAAAAGATTTTTTTGCTGGGATTCCTCCAGTAATTCCTGCTGTAAATTATTCATGGATTTCTCCAGAAATAAGTGATTCCTGCTGCGAATCCTCTTAAAATATATTAAGAACTACTGCTGGAATTGCTCCAGGACTGCTACGGGGGGTTTTCTAAACATTTCAGGAAGGTATCCTCCAATATTTTTTTCTGGGTTTTCAACGCAATATCTGCAGAAAATCCTCCGGGAATTTCTGCAGGACTTTGAAATTAAAATTAATATTTATTGGATATTCCATGGAAATATCAGCCAGAATGACCGAGGAAATTCCAGAAGGTTCCTGCTGTTTACTGGATGTATTGCAAGAGGAATTCCTAAAGTAATCCTTGGAGAAGAATTCCAGGAAAAAATCCTGGAGGGATTCTTAGAGGGATCTTCAGAGGAATCCCTATAAAAACTTCTGGAGAAATCTTTTGAGAAATCCTCTTAGGATTCCTCCAGGAATGTCTGATGGGATTCTACTAGAAATTTCTGCCGGGATTCTTCCCTCGAGAAAGGAATGTCCCTTTAAGAAACATTTTACAGTTTAATCAAATCCTCTCGGAATATGTCAATGAATTTTTTCTGGGATTCCCTCAGGAACTCCTATCACGATTTCTCCAAGCATTTTTGCTAGGATTTCACAAGCATTGCTAGATGGTCTTTTTTCGATAATTGCTCTAAAGAATCCTCCGGGAATTGCTAAATATTTTCCGCCATTAATTGCTTGAGGAATCTCAGCAAGACTTCCTAGAGTTTACCACCACGAATTTCTCGACAAATCTGAAGCATTTTCAACAAAATTTCTCAAAGGAATCGGTTTCCAACAAGAAAACGAAGAGTAATTCCTGAAACAATACCTTGATACATTTTTGGAAAAAGGTCAAGAAAAATTCTGAAGGAATTCCTGAAAAAAATCTCAGGGTGAATTTTTGGTGGAACTCATAGAGAAGTTACAGTAGTGGTTGCTGGATGAATCCTATCAAGAATAATTAAATGAATCTCAAACATAATGGAATCTAGAGGTTATCCCAGAAGAATTCTTGAATAAATTCCAAGAGGTATTAATAGTGGAACAACTTGAGGAATTCGTGGATTTAAGTGAAATTTCTGGAGGAATGTTTTGAAAAAAAAGGCCGTAAAAACCCCAAAAGGATCTTCTGTGGAAATTCCTGTGGGCTGGTTATTCTAGAGTATTTTCGTAAAAGAGGTCTACAGGAATTATATGAGAAATGCACAGAAAAATGCAAAGAGAATTTTTAGGAGGAATCCAAGGAAAAATCTTTTGAGAAATCCTCTTGGAATTCCTCCACAAAAAAATGATGGGATTTCTCTTGAAATTCTTGCTGAGATTGCCCCAGACATTTCTTCAAGGATTCCTTTACATAAGCTGCCTGTAATTCCTCCAAAGGTTCCTATAAAAATTCTATTTGTGATTTCTCCAGAGATTCTTCAAGGAAACCTTTGGCAATTTATCTTGCTACATCAGCTGAAGTTCTTGTTAGGATTCCTTCAGGTATACCTACTATTTTTTTCAGGAATTCTTGCTGGAATTTCTCAAACAATATCAGCTGAGATTTCTTCATTTATTGCTCTAAGAAGTCCACAAAGAATTCCTGGTAGATTTCCAGCAGGAATTGGCTGAGGAATTCCAACAAGGCTTCCTGGTGGATTCTTTCAGACATTTCTGAATGAATCCGAGAAGCATTCCTTAAGTAATCCTAGCAAAAATTTTTGAATGAATCTCAAGTAAGTTTCCGTCATGAATTACTGGGTAAATACTGAGAAAAGTTTCTGTAGAAATCACTGAAGGAATCACAGCATGAAAAATGCATGGAAAGATTACAGCATGTTTTTGTATGTAGAAATCTCAGCTGTAATTGCATGAGAGATTACAGCAATAATTTTTGTATTATAATCATTCCAGGAATTCCTCTAAAATAAAGAGAATTTCTCCAAAGACTCGCCTAGGAAGTCTTTTAGGGATTTTTGCAAATTGAGATACATGCTCTGTTCTACTTGGAGCGTTATTCCAGTACGAAAAAAAGCAGAAGCGGATGTTTTCCAACACAAAGAACAACTTTGTAGAACACTCGAAAAATCCTAAAAATCCATAGAAAAAGTTATATCAGGAAACTTATTACACAGACAGTGGCACATGAGTCTTAAAGTTGAACAAATAAGGTAATACATAGTTTGTTCGTCAAACTTTCCAATAATACCTTTTTCTGTAACTTTGTAGAAGACACCAATACTCTATCTCAATTTTTGAGAAAAGTGAATTCCTATCACACTTTTAGGTGTATTAATCATCAAGGTGAAAATTTCATAATTAAGAGTTAAATATATAGAACAAACTCCTTTAAGACATCATACAGGGGATAGACAAAATGATCGGGACAGGCAGAATTTTCACTTTTCAAAAAACGGTAAAAGAGCTGTAACTTTTTGTAAAGTGCATCAAAAAATCTAAAAATTTTACTGGAAATTGTTCAACTAGTTGTGTATCAATGGTCAAAATTTGGGAAAGATCGGAATATTCTACATGAAGTTAGAAAAATTCTAGAAAAAGTCATAATTATCCGATAGCCAACTTTGAACTGTTATATCTCCGGATTCAATGAACCATATGCAATGAAATTTTGAGCGTTTATGACTTATATAATAAGCTTTCAAAAACTTTTGACATAACCTAAAATTGTTAACACGGAAGAAAAATATAGCGTTTAGATTATTTTTCTCATATAACACCAAATTATCGAAATTTTCAACATCGCTTCAAAATTCGAGATGGTAATTATAGTTTATTTAAATTCCCTCTAATTGACTTTCATATGAATATGTTTTGACAAAAAGAAACAAAATAATCGGCAATAAATTGTAAAAGGAATGGGAAGCATATCAAAATTAGACCAATTTACTAAAAAATCATAAAATAAATGAAATTGCTGTTTCTTTTTTTCTTATTAATAATCTCAAGTTTAGTCAAACTTTTTTCAAAGTTCATTATATGAGTCATAAACTCTCAAAATTTCATTGCATTCGGTTCATTGAATCCGGAGATACAACAGTTCAAAGTTGTCTATCGGATAATTTTGACTTCTCCTAGAATTTTTCTAACTTCATGTAGACTAGCCCGATCTTTCCCAAATTTTGACCATAGATACACAACTAGTTGATCAACTTCCAGTAAAACTTTTAGGTTTTTTGATGCACTTTTCAAAAAGTTACAGCTCTTTCCCATTTTTTGAAAAGTGAAATTTTTGCCTGTCCCGATCATTTTGTCTATCCCCTGTACCTCTAAATTCAATACTTGAAGCCGCAATAAAGGATTATGAATACGAACCACAGTATACAGTATATAGCAGCTTCCTCCGGAGATTATGTTCGGAAATTCGATCGTCCGGAACTGGTTCCGTAGCGTCGGCATACCCATAATACAGAGCGATCATTTTATGGCCAAATATATTTTACAATACACATTTCAGAACGAAAATATGTGTGAGATTCAAAAAAACTGTCGTGCCAAGGCATTTCTCAATACCCAGAAAGGGGAGAGGGGTCAGGGGGGATGCCATACCCAGATATTGGAAGACCAACTAACCGCATTCAGTTTAAAATTGGTTTCAATTTTTTTGGTTCTATGGTCTTAGAGTAGAAGATAAACCCGTTGCATGCCTGGTTTTGGTGCCATGGCCAAAATGTCCATGAAGCAGGTTCCTTCAGGGTACTTTCCGGTGACCACGGGTTGGCCAGGGAGGTCACTGGTTTTTTTTAACAGTTACTAAAATGATGTATATGAAAAATCCTGAAGAAAGAGTCGTCGCATGCCTAGTTTTGGCACCATGATCAAAATGTCCACGGAACAGGTACCCGCGGGGGCCACTCCGACGCCCGCGGCTGGACCAGACCGAGTGGGCCAGTTCCACATGTCCACTACCAGACGCGCATCATTCAGCTGGACATATTTGCCGAAGACACCAACATTGTATCTAGTAGAGCATTGAAACCATACTTGAATGCATATGCCGTGTACTGAGTACACGACGCGACCGCTCGTGTAACGGTCTGGTTAAAAAAAAAAAGTTACACCAGCGGTCGCGCCGGTGTACTGAGTACGCATTTGAAATTTGAGGTTAGAAATACGTAATTTTTGAGTACTTTCCGTGCATTTTTCCTGTTTATTTTTGCTTCGCTAACTACCCGAGCAGAAGCGAATAACAACAGCATAAGGAGCTGTGTTATTTGGGCAAAATAACTGAATAATAAAATCGATTATTTCTAAGTTATTACCATAACATATTGTGTTATAAACTTGTCTGTCATAAGCGGCAAAATAACAAATTCCATAACAAAAAAATGTTCCTGAAAAACCATTTCAATAACTTGTTTTGTTAGTTCCAATAACAACTTAATAACAGCGAAATCAGAAAATATTTCAATAACAGATTTTGATATTAATATGTTATTGATAATAATCGGAGAGCAGAATTTGCTATGATATCGAACTCGTTACTAAATAAGTTATAATACTCATTACATAAAATTATTCGCTTTGTCTCACAAACTCGAACATGAGGTTCCATCGAAAAATACTATTTTCAGCTTTTAATTCATTCTAAGAGATTTGAAGTCGCAAGATAATCGAACTTTAGTAATTTCCATATTATCAAATATGACGAGCTTCGATTTCCACCTATAATTTATAAACTGTTCTACTTTAATTGTTTTCGGAGCACGGTTTGGAAATCAACACGTGTACTCGAAAAAGTTTGATCGTCAATAGTAATTTGTGACTTTTGTTTTTTTTTTTCAGCATAGAAACTGAAGAATTGTTAGAATGCTCAACAGATTTGCAGATTTTTTTTTGGGATATGCATTGGAAATATTGTACAGATTATTAAAGTTTTTCTGGAAACTTTGTTTTAATTCCTCCGATTTTTCCCTGGATTCAAGAATTATGTCGAATATTCCTCCTGGATTCTGCAAAGATTCCTCAAAAAATTTTGCTATAATTTCTCTTTAACTTCCTCTGATGATTCCGACAGGACTTTCACCAGAAATTTTTGCAATATTTTTTTCTAAAATTCCTCTATTTATTCCTCTAAGGATTCCGTCAAAAACTCCTTTTATGTTTATCAAGTGACTTTGTCATAACATTCTTCCAGAAATTTGACGACAGATTTGGTCCATAAATGGCTCCAAAAATCTTCCAGAAATTTCTCCGAGAGTTCTTCGACGGAATCTTTCATTGATTTTCAAAGCCTCCTCTAGGAATTCCTCCAGAATCCTGCCTAGAATCCCTACAAGGATTTCTTCAGAATTTCATGTGATCATTAAGTCCTGAAGTTCATCTTTAGATTTCTCTGAAAATTTCTTTGAGGATTTCACCAGGAGTTTATCCGAAGGATTCTCCAGGAGTTTTTCAAAAGATTCTGCCAAGAATTCTAAAAGTTGCTCAGAAGAATTACCTTCGGAATTTCTAAGAAAATTGCGCCAGAAGTTCTCTTGAAGACTTCTCCAGGGATTTATCGAAAGGTTCCTCCAGTACTTCCGAGTACTTATCCGAAAATTATTTAAGGAATTCTTAAAAGAAGTCGTTCAGAAATTTCCTCCTTAATTGAATACAAAAATGGAACAACACAAAGGGACAGGTCAAAATTGTCGAATTGTTGCTGTGATTTCAAAACCTGTTACTGTTGTGCTATTGCTGATAAGTTGATCAATAGTACAACAATAACTAAACTTGAAATTCAACAAAACATGTTATTTAAATGTAATTTAGTTAATGTATATCAATAGCTTGATTATAATAAAATGATATTGTCCAACAAAATTTGTTATAGAAAAGCTATGCCTTAATAATTTAATAATAACAAAACAAGATATAAAAACAGGTTATGTGATTTCGTAGTTATTACCTTGCTATTCACCTCTGCTCGGGTAGAAGAAGAGTGGATCATAGAATAGGATCAACACCCGGTTCAATTTATTGGGAATTTCGATGATTTTTTTTTTTTTTTTTTTTTTTCTGCAACGCGTGTACTCAGTACACGCAAGCGACTGATGGTGGGTTAAACCTCTAATACCCAACCCCGCCTTTAGACGGGGTATAGTTTGAGCATTTTTGTAATTTTTGTTTCGTGGACAATCAAAATTTTTATATTTTTGGCTGATATAAAGGACTGTTCTGTATATTTCAAAATGGTTTTTGGTGTCTGCTGAAGCCAGAGCGTTCATGATTAACAAGTATTTTAATCATGATTAATCATTGGTGATTATAATTCAAATTTCGGTGATTATTGATTATGATTAATGATTAATTTGATTTTTGGGATGATTAATGATTATGAATAATGATTAAAATTGATTTTATCTGTGATTATTGATTATGATTAATGATTAATTTGATTTTTGGGATGATTAATGATTATGAATAATGATTAAAATTGATTTTATCTGTGATTATTGATTATGATTAATGATTAAAAATGGCTCATTGATTAAAAATCATGATTAATCATGATTAATCAATCACAAAAAAACAGGAAATGATTAAAATATAATTATTGTTCAAAATATTTTTGAAGTTCCAAAAGTAAAAGGTAACTCTGTCTGGGAGATTATTGAAAAAATAATCAAGAAGAACAGCATTTGAACCAATTCAAATTGGATCATATATTTTATATGGTGAAAAATTTTTGGTGATGAATGATTAATGATTGATTATTTTTTTTTCTTATGATTATGATTACTGATTAATGATTAAATTGCGAAATCAGTGTGATTAAGATTAATGATTAATGATTAAATGAGAAATTTTGGTGATTATGATTACTGATTTTTGATTAATCTTAATCATTAATCATTAATCATGATTAAATTTATGATTAATCATTAACGCTCTGGCTGAAGCGTATTTACATTTTTTAAAAATCATTGAAAAATTGGTGTTCTAGTCATCTTTCAGAAATCATTGTTTATTTTGTATTGAATCGCTACAATTAACATATTTTAAATTTTTCTCAAATCATTCTATCATAGTTAAATAGTTTAAAGGAATCAAATACACTCTAAAATTATCTTCCATAAAATTACACGGAAATTTTTTTTTTATGAAAAAAAGTAAAAATAAAAATATATCAACAATAATCATAAAATCTCAAAATGTTTTCGTCTCAAAAAATCCGTATTCCGAATAGGCTTCCAGGAAAAATACAAAAGTGTGGGGATGTCAAAAAATAAAATTAGAAAAATAAAAAACCAAAATTCACAAAATCGAGAATTAAAAAGAATCATCTTCCAAAACATGTTTAAATCGATTTTATAGACTGTTTCAGAAATTATAAATACACTTTGTTTATTGAATTAAATGAGCTGTTCTAA
Source organism: Aedes albopictus (assembly GCF_035046485.1). Lineage (NCBI taxonomy): Eukaryota > Metazoa > Arthropoda > Insecta > Diptera > Culicidae > Aedes > Aedes albopictus. The sequence continues at coordinate 461,518,572 of NC_085137.1, forward strand.
TGATTTTTACCAACTTCTTTCAGCCTATAGCATATTGTACTCCATATTTTTATATTTCCTTTCAATTGTCTTGATATTTTAAAGAACAGTCGAGTTCTCTAACAAATAACTTAATTTTTCAAATTTGCATTTGCACAAAGGTGTTTTTTAATGATTTCACCATATTTATCACTAAATATTAAAAACTATTTAAATGTTTATCACATTCGCTTTCTCAACAAGTTGTCTAAGGAATGCCTTGATCAAAATTTGGGAAAAATCGATAAAGGCATTTCCACAACATTTTTTCGGAGATCAAGTTTCTTATTTTTTATGGTTTTCTACGGAACATACGAACTGCCACACAGTTTATTAGCTTTCCTGAACGCATTTAATCTAAACAAACTTATTTTTTCAGCTCCTTTGATCCTTTAGATGGCAAAGCTAAAACCAATGCAGTAAGCAGTAATTAAGACATTCGTTTGCTTAACGTTGTTGCTGCTGGTGTTGTTGAGAAATTTGAAACAAAAAAAGTTTAATAAGAAGGCCCGTAATGGTGGTTCTTTATCAAATATTCCAGTAACAATTACTCTTTCCAATCAAGAAATATCTTTTATTATCGATACAGCAATTTTGATTGTGTTTGGAAATTAAATATTGTATCTGTGAGATTTTTTCTTTTCTACTATGCAACATTTTTTGACCACTTTGTGCAACTTCAAATTTTAATCATCTAGTTTACAGTGCCCTATTTTTTTACTTTCACTAGAAACATCAACAAAATTGGTATTATTTGCTTCGTTAGCATGTTTACTATAAGAGCTAGAAGAAACTTTTTTGGATATTGTGCTCAAATTGAAATGGCAGTTAATCGTTAGTGTATTTATAATTTCTGAAACAGTCTATAGATGACGAAAAATGATTAGATCAAAATCAAAAATTTGGGTATTAGAGGGTTAAGCACTTTTTTGCACTGTGCTGCTGGAGCTGATGCACGTTTAAATCGAAATTGCAAGAAAATGATAAGAGGTAGAAGTCAGATGTCAAAGAACGAATTGTAGAGTGGAACGGGGGCCACAACTTTGCCTAAGAAAGAATTTTAATTTGATAAAATATTGACAGATTCAACGCAAACCAATCCCCGAATGGTAAAACTAGAAGAATTGCCTATGACCAAAATAAGAGTATATTCCCAATGGTCATATTGGCACACCTAGATTGTCAATAAGCTCTTCTGAATTCTTTTGATCAAAATTCGGCAAAACCGGCAGACACCGTTTTATCTAGCCAGCTAGTTGACAACTTAGTAAAACCTTATTGGTGCTTATCTGGTAAGTACACGTCATGTAGTTCTACCATAAATAAGGAACTGGTTTATTGCAATCCTCAGTTACGACCTATGAACTCTCTGTAAACTATCATCAACCAAACAGTTGCCAAGATTTCTGGAAATAACAACCCCACCAGTTTGCAATCCCAACATCAACGTTGGAAACCAACGTGCCATCATTCAAATCCAGCAGAAATCCAATAAACACACATTGTAACCTAATACCTTGACAGTCAGTTTCGCAAACCGGATCGAATCTCAGCCCAGTACCGGAAGGCATTCGCTCCCGTGTTCCTCATCTCGGCAATGGCTTGAAACCCATTGTTTGATTGTAATTTTGCTCGAAATCCCACATTATCACGGCCCTGACATCACACATCGTCAGCTTCTCATTTTCGCTTACGAGCCGGATCTATGAACCTCTGGATGGCATACACCATCGCTGACTGACGACGACGACGACGACGACGACGACAACGGCAGTCAATCAGTAGTTGATCACCCAGGATTGAGAGGTAGCTGAGGATGACTGCGTAGCCCAAGCCAAAGATGTGATATGAGCCGCTCCCAATCGGAAACTTGATATCGGCTCAGCTTGGCGGGCGGAAGCTAGTAGCTCTAAGCATAGAACGAGCCAGCGCTGTATTGACTGTTTATGGTTGTTTTATGCTAAACTCCTCCAATCGACGACGGTTTAGTGATAATTCAGGAGGTCTTTGTTCTGGCAATGCATGGAAAGGAATGGATGCAAATACCGGGTGGTGTCACGTGATAGTTTGACACGTGAAAGCGATTGTGTGTGAATCGGTTTCCTGCTGTGATTTGCAATGTTTTTATTTTATCTTTATTAACGAGATTTTTAACACGGGCCTAGTTCATCTCTGGACCCACGCTTTACTTGCCTTCCGAAGGAAGAACCCACGAGTAGTGAGTTTGTCGGGAGTGAGATTCGATCCCAGGTCCCCGGCGTGATAGTTAAGTGTACTAACCATCACACCAGATCCGCTCCACAGATTTGAAATGTATTTGGTTGTTGAAACATCGTTTTCTGAGGCAGAAATTCGTTATCAAATTCGTTGGGGCATGGAAACTATATTTTGTGGATAAGCGTAAGGATTTTTAAAAATGGACATTTCTGCCAAATCGTGACCGATTCGGAAAATAATATAAGTATGATAATAAGTAAAAAGCCTTCGACATGATTGCGCTAATTGTTTGTTTAAATTTTTCTGACCAGCAGAACGTAACATAAACTTTAAGCAACTAATACCCATTGATTCTACCACGACATCCCTCCATTCCCAACAAATCAACTAAACCACTTCATTCCGAAACTGTTTCTCATTTTCCAGCCGTTTTCATCCGACACATTAGACAGCGAACGCGTCGTCAATGAAGAAAAGTCCTTTTTCTCGTGCCCACTCCACTACTGTATGGATGGGGTGGAAAGCACAAAGTGCCAGCAGCAGCAGCCGTTCACTCAAACTTGACTTGGCAGCAAAGGAGATCCCCTTCTTTGACCACGGCCGCGTTAGCTGGGCGCGAGATGGAATAAGATTTATTCATCGAGCGCGCGACGGCGGCGACTGGTGTGGTCCTTCCCTTGGTCCTTCCAGATCCAAACAACCACCCATCTTAATATTATGGGCATGTGTGAACCGCACTTGAACGCTTCTCGGTCCGCTGAGAAGTGTGTCGTTGTGGGTATTTGTGTGGGTAAGTGTGGCAAAGAAAGGCCGATGGTGACGACGATGACGATGGGATGTACGTGCGGATGCCTTTGTGAATGGGTGAGTGAGTGATCGTAGAGGAATGTTAGTTAGTTTTAAACACTTTTAAAAGTTTGTTTAAAGCGAGAAAAGCAATAAAAGTAAGAAGTGTGAACGTGTTGTGTTGTGTTGTATAATAATGGAAGACCACAGTGGGCAGGTCACTTCTCATCAATGCCAAAAGTAAGATTTACAAATAGAGATTCAACAGATAAGTTGATACAAGTCTGCGACATTTTTCACAGTCTTAAATGTTCCACTTCCCAATGTTTCCCCATCAATCTCGTCCAACAGTTGACAACTGTCTCCTACGAGAGTCAACCACGGTGATGACGACGACGGCGACGACAACGCCGACAATGGCTCGGGTTCCCATAAGATTACATCCTCGAGGCAAAATTGGAACGTGTTTCAAGTGCTCTGACACTAGTGTACACTTCCGGGAACGAGCTACCCTCTCCATGGTTGGGTGGGGTGGCAGTGGAACTTGAAGGGGTGTCAGTGTGCAAAATGCCGCAAATTTATGTCGGCTTGTTCAGCACGAACTTCCGCCACTTTAGGCAGTACCTAGTAGCACACGCAGAAGCAGCAGCAGCAGTACCAGCTCGATGGAAAGTCTTTTGTGATGGAGAAAACGGCGACAGGATGGGGTTTCTTCCAATCACGTGGAGTTGGTTGAACGATGGGAAAGTAGAGGCTGAACTGTGGAAAGGAAGGAGGTACTTGTTCGAAAACGAAATTCTTTCTAAGGTGATGAACTTCGTCTTTAAAATTGCTGTTCATCAACAGTTTGAAACTATTTAAGAAATGTTTATTGTTTTTTCTTGACATCGGATGATTTATTGAAGCTATAATGCTTAAAAGTTGGAACACTCTTTGGATTTACAAGAGCACCCGTGACCAAGTATAAATCAACTTGTTATTCGAGAATGAAAGACGAGCTGAGAGATCCGTTATTCTCCTAAGGAAGACATTACTCAAATGTTGGTATTTTTTCAAGAATTATCGAAGGCATCTGGAATCATCCGTAATTTTGACATCATACGTCGTGATAAAAAGTTCTACGAATAACTGATGGCTGGTATCTATGGTATTCTATGGAGGATATTACGAGCAATATCTTGAAGAAACCTTTGGGTGCAATTCCGTGATAAAAATCTAATGGAGTTTCTAGATAAACTAAATCCCTTTTAGTTTGAGGAAAAGTACCAAAAAAATACATTGACTTGACTTAAAATGGGGACTTAGTAAAATAAACTTCCAGTTGACAACTGTGGAAGTGCTCAGATACACATCAAAAGTCAAATAGGTTCGAAGAGGTATTTTAAACCATCATAAAACCAAACAAACATAATATAGGTTTTATAACGGTTCTCAAAACCTTTTCAAAACCATACAAAACGATTGAAACATAACGGTAAAAAACTAAATGAAATTTATTGAAATAGGAGAATTCTCACTATCGAAGCATTCCTCATTAAATTCATCATATTTTCTAGCAGGCAAGCCCGTGCTCAAGGAAAGGTTTAGGGTGATTAACGCCTCCCTTTACTCTAATTTTACATACCTGGCGCCCCTCCTAGTTTAATCGAGAATGCGCAAAATCCCTCCCTTTTCCCCTTTTCTGTGCATGAGCCTGCTTGCAGGTAAATTTTCAACAAATGCATTCAAAAATACAAACAAATCCAGAGGGAAAACGTGTCGACTGTGGGGATCTGGCAGTAATATCTTGTTGGCGTTTGAATATACTTAACATGTTTTTTCAAGGATTCTATGATTATTACAAATATAAACATTAATGTTGTGTGGGCAAGGAAATTTTGCACTACCATAGTTAAGCTCCAGAAATTTTTTTTATTAGGTTTTTTTAGATATTATACCAGAACAGAAGCTGCTCAGCCACATTCATCTAATTTTTTTCCCTAAAAATTAAGTTTTGCAAAATTTTTAAAATAATTTCATAATCATTCATTGCGTAATTCATGGAATGATGAAATTATAATGAAACTTTAGGTGACAGAAGCGAATAATAACAAGAGTTTTGTAAATTTGGAGATACGCTGTGAAATTATGCCTCTTATATCGATTTACCTCATTGATTGTCAACTGGAAGTCCCTTGTTAGGTAACTCAGTTTTCTGCCATGACAATTTACTTATGCGTTGATTACCTAAATCTGCTTGAATTAGGAAAAATGTGAAAATCCGAACTATTATCGTATGTTAACTTTCGAATACAGAGTGCCCCGGAAAGTATTTGCACAATTTTTGATAGCGAGAATACAACCATTATCTCAACAAACAACTATTTTTCTATTTTATATTTTTATACTATTATATTTTTATATTTTTATATTTATATATTTTTATATTTTTATATTTTTATATTTTTATATTTTTATATTTTTATATTTTTATATTTTTATATTTTTATATTTTTATATTTTTATATTTTTATATTTTTATATTTTTATATTTTTATATTTTTATATTTTTATATTTTTATATTTTTATATTTTTATATTTTTATATTTTTATATTTTTATATTTTTATATTTTTATATTTTTATATTTTTATATTTTTATATTTTTATATTTTTATATTTTTATATTTTTATATTTTTATATTTTTATATTTTTATATTTTTATATTTTTATATTTTTATATTTTTATATTTTTATATTTTTATATTTTTATATTTTTATATTTTTATATTTTTATATTTTTATATTTTTATATTTTTATATTTTTATATTTTTATATTTTTATATTTTTATCTATATAAGGACTGTTCATTTTATAAAGAGGACACCTTATTTGTGTGATATCTTTTTTATTTTTCAATAAAATCATTATCGGTTTTTTGCTTAAATTTCCATAGCTATTCTACAGTGTAGGAAAAATATAACATTATACAAATTGTCCTTAGTTATGGAACTGAAGCGGTTTTCGTTAAAACTCAATAAAACCCCATTTCTCAAAATTCTACACAACTTTCCACATACATAACTTTAAAATTTTCATGAACTTTTCAATGTGTTGGGATCTAATACTATTCTTCTAAAGGTAGAGTGTAATAGTTGGTCAGTAATAATGCATCAAGCATTATACAGCTTGATATAGTGAGTTGCCTTGTTATCAATGAAATTGATAAAAAATACTTATTTAAGTCCAGTGATGCAATAACACTACGGAATCAGTTCAAAAATTGTCCAGTATAGAAGAGAATCGCATTCTAAATGATACCGAAGAAAAATATGCTTTAAAGTACATTCTTCTTCATAAATTTAATACTTAATGATGGCCATAATGAAAAATTGCATACTTTTTGCTCCATAAATGCAAGTTTTTGATTGTAGGGAAGCTTATTATTAACCCTCTAATACCCAAATTTTTGATTTTGATCTAAATATCATTTTTCGTCATCTAAAATCGATTTGAACATGTTTTGGAAGATGATTCTTTTTAATTCTTGATTTCGTGAATTTCAGTTTTTGATTTTTCTAATTTTTATTCTTGAACATCCCGACACTTTTATATTTTTCCTGGAAGCAAATTCGGGGAACGGATTTTTTGAGATGGAAACATTTTGAGATTTTATTGTTATTGTTGAAATATTATTATTTTAATTTTTTTTCACAGGAAATTTTATTTTCCGTGTAATTTTAAGGAAAATAATTTTAGAGTGTATTCGATTCCCTTAAACTATTAAACAAGGATAGAATGATTTGGGAAAAATTTAAAATATGTTAATTGCAGCGATTCAATACAAAATAAACAATGACTTCTAAAAGGTGACTAAAACATCAATTTTTCAATGATTTTTAAAAAATGTAAATACGCTTTGAAATACACCAAAAACCATTTTGAGATGTACAGAACAGTCCTATATATCAGTCAAAAATATAAAAATTTTGATTCTCCACGAAACAAAAATTACAAAAATGCTCAAACTATACCCCGTCTAAAGGCGGGATTGGGTATTAGAGGGTTAATCATTTTCAGCAAGGTCTGACCCTATGTGGTTATATACCTTATTTGAAAATATCTACATGTTAATTTTTATTTTCGACATCATTGTTACGTTGTATTTGCAATAGAGTACATCGTTATTTAGAAGAACCTACATAGAACGAAGCGGTTTTATCTCCGGTAACTGCCATGAAGCACAGTAACCAAGCCAACAATGCTATCAAGAAGCGGTTTTCTGCATTTGAAATTGCATTATTAGTACTTTTGACTAGATCCATTGAAAACATTCAAAATTTAATATTTTTATACATTTTTGTTTAACAAATAAATTTTATTCTGAAAATCGAGTCCAATTTGTAACTTTAATATCTCAACAACCATTATTCCGATTAGGTTTATATTTTTCCAGAATATGTATCACTCAAACTGCTGCAGCATGGCCAACACTTTTTTGCAATTAAAAACGATACACCGATGTTTTACAGAAATTTTGTGTTTATCTTTAGTTTTTGGGAATTGAAAAATTGATCTCTCGAAACACTTTGCCACATTTCTATGAAGTTCAATAATTTTAAACCAATTTATTTATGGTTATTATCTGCTAATATAATGTACTGAACAACTAACCAAGGCTGCTTAAATTTGAACTACGCGTTATCTTTTTATAGCCTTGCAAAGTTGTCCTCTTTATAAAATGAACAGTCCTTATATAAAAATGCAGTGGCATACGTGGGACCGCGCATAACTTGCGAACGGATGGTCCGATTTGGGTCGTCTAAGTTTTGTTCTGTTAGTTTTCATCCAAGGAAGGTTTATGAGGCCTAAAACATGGGAAAATTGGAAGTTTTTGAAAATCGGGTTTTCATACATTTTGAACGGGGACTTGGGCGCTTGGCTAGGGACTTGAAACGTCAAAAAACGCAGTAGGCAAGACAAAGTTTAAAGTTTGCCGGGGACAGCTAGTATGTTTTTGCCGGGGACAGCTAGTATGTTATTTATTATTATCTTTATTAACGAGATTTTCAGCCCAGGGCTGGTTCATCTCGGTACTAGTATGTTTATATTTTTATATTTTCATATTTTTATATTTTTATATTTTTATATTTTTATATTTTTATATTTTCATATTTTTATATTTTTATATTTTTATATTTTTATATTTTTATATTTTTATATTTTTATATTTTTATATTTTTATATTTTTATATTTTTATATTTTTATATTTTTATATTTTTATATTTTTATATTTTTATATTTTTATATTTTTATATTTTTATATTTTTATATTTTTATATTTTTATATTTTTATATTTTTATATTTTTATATTTTTATATTTTTATATTTTTATATTTTTATATTTTTATATTTTTATATTTTTATATTTTTATATTTTTATATTTTTATATTTTTATATTTTTATATTTTTATATTTTTATATTTTTATATTTTTATATTTTTATATTTTTATATTTTTATATTTTTATATTTTTATATTTTTATATTTTTATATTTTTATATTTTTATATTTTTATATTTTTATATTTTTATATTTTTATATTTTTATATTTTTATATTTTTATATTTTTATATTTTTATATTTTTATATTTTTATATTTTTATATTTTTATATTTTCATATTTTTATATTTTTATATTTTTATATTTTTATATTTTTATATTTTTATATTTTTATATTTTTATATTTTTATATTTTTATATTTTTATATTTTTATATATTTATATTTTTATATTTTTATATTTTTATATTTTTATATTTTTATATTTTTATATTTTTATATTTTTATATTTTTATATTTTTATACTTTTATATTTTTATATTTTTATATTTTTATATTTTTATATTTTTATATTTTTATATTTTTATATTTTTATATTTTCATATTTTTATATTTTTATATTTTTATATTTTTATATTTTTATATTTTTATATTTTTATATTTTTATATTTTTATATTTTTATATTTTTATATTTTTATATTTTTATATTTTTATATTTTTATATTTTTATATTTTTATATTTTTATATTTTTATATTTTTATATTTTTATATTTTCATATTTTAATATTTTTATATTTTTATATTTTTATATTTTTATATTTTTATATTTTTATATTTTTATATTTTTATATTTTTATATTTTTATATTTTTATATTTTTATATTTTTATATTTAACATTTTTATATTTTTATATTTTTATATTTTTATATTTTTATATTTTTATATTTTTATATTTTTATATTTTTATATTTTTATATTTTTATATTTTTATATTTTTATATTTTTATATTTTTATATTTTTATATTTTTATATTTTTATATTTTTATATTTTTATATTTTTATATTTTTATATTTTTATATTTTTATATTTTTATACTTTTATATTTTTATATTTTTATATTTTTATATTTTTATATTTTTATATTTTTATATTTTTATATTTTTATATTTTTATATTTTCATATTTTTATATTTTTATATTTTTATATTTTTATATTTTTATATTTTTATATTTTTATATTTTTATATTTTTATATTTTTATATTTTTATATTTTTATATATTTATATTTTTATATTTTTATATTTTTATATTTTTATATTTTTATATTTTTATATTTTTATATTTTTATATTTTTATATTTTTATACTTTTATATTTTTATATTTTTATATTTTTATATTTTTATATTTTTATATTTTTATATTTTTATATTTTTATATTTTCATATTTTTATATTTTTATATTTTTATATTTTTATATTTTTATATTTTTATATTTTTATATTTTTATATTTTTATATTTTTATATTTTTATATTTTTATATTTTTATATTTTTATATTTTTATATTTTTATATTTTTATATTTTTATATTTTTATATTTTTATATTTTTATATTTTTATATTTTTATATTTTTATATTTTTATATTTTTATATTTTTATATTTTTATATTTTTATATTTTTATATTTTTATATTTTTATATTTTTATATTTTTATATTTTTATATTTTTATATTTTTATATTTTTATATTTTTATATTTTTATATTTTTATATTTTTATATTTTTATATTTTTATATTTTTATCTATATATATAAAAATGCAGTGGCATACGTGGGACCGCGCATAACTTGCGAACGGATGGTCCGATTTGGGTCGTCTAAGTTTTGTTCTGTTAGTTTTCATCCAAGGAAGGTTTATGAGGCCTAAAACATGGGAAAATTGGAAGTTTTTGAAAATCGGGTTTTCATACATTTTGAACGGGGACTTGGGCGCTTGGCTAGGGACTTGAAACGTCAAGAAACGCAGTAGGCAAGACAAAGTTTGCCGGGGACAGCTAGTATGTTATTTATTATTATCTTTATTAACGAGATTTTCAGCCCAGGGCTGGTTCATCTCGGTACTAGTATGTTTATATTTTTATATTTTCATATTTTTATATTTTTATATTTTTATATTTTTATATTTTTATATTTTTATATTTTTATATTTTTATATTTTTATATTTTTATATTTTTATATTTTTATATTTTTATATTTTTATATTTTTATATTTTTATATTTTTATATTTTTATATTTTTATATTTTTATATTTTTATATTTTTATATTTTTATATTTTTATATTTTTATATTTTTATATTTTTATATTTTTATATTTTTATATTTTTATATTTTTATATTTTTATATTTTTATATTTTTATATTTTTATATTTTTATATTTTTATATTTTTATATTTTTATATTTTTATATTTTTATATTTTTATATTTTTATATTTTTATATTTTTATATTTTTATATTTTTATATTTTTTTATTTTTATATTTTTATATTTTTATATTTTTTATATTTCTATATTTTTATATTTTTTATATTTTTATATTTTTATATTTTTTTAACTATTTTTAAAGTATTTTTGCAATAAGTTAACACATTTAAAACTGTTTTTGTATACAGAATGATCTGAATAAAAAAAATGCAACTCCTGCACAAACTTCTTTTCTACATTTTTGCCTAATACTTAATTTCTGAACAATATTTTCGAATGGTTTTGGGCATGAGATATTTTAAAACATGTTTCCTAAGATACTTGATTGAAATGTTTTACAAGAATAGTTTTTGCACTCGTAAATGTCACAAGTACATATATCACTACTGGATCATCAAATCAAAACTTCACTTTTTTGCTTATAAAGCTTTTAGAAAACACTAAGCACTTCCTGACGTTTCACCTCTGAGATTTTTGGAATTATTTAAGAATTTCTAAAAATCAGCACCCGGTATCTCTTCAAATACCACTGCAAATAATCTCAGAGCTGACGGAAGCGCTACGGAAGTTTTCAACGCCGTGCTGTCAGATATTTACAGTACTGGAATGAAACAAAATAAGCCTTGGCTGATTATCAAACAATATTCTTAAGTTTGGGGCAATGAATATTAGCTACTAGAAAATCAATTGGCTTCAGATTTCAACTGGAGAATGTTAAAAGCTTTAAATTTTACTTCAGAAGAAATATTGCTGTTCTATGAAAGACTGTTTAATTAATCGTCAATCTTATCTCCCACATATGTAGAGAAAAATTCAAAAATTTTGATTTTGTAATATTTCCAAAATATGGCTATTTAGAAAAAATGTATTCTTCTGCAAAGGTGTGAGTCTATCAAAATCATAAACTTTTCTAAACAAACTGTTTACCTACAACGATTTGTTTTCAAAATACATCGAAATCAAAATTTGCTAATTCATATGAAAGAGGAGTTTTGCATTGTTTTGAGAAAAAAAAACTTGCTTAAAAATCTTAATTTTTAAAAAAATAGGGTTTCAATTTCTTGCTAATTTTCATAAAAAAACTTAATAACATAGTTAAACGGTGCTCTAGGAGTTGCGAATCAGACTTCCGACAAAATGCTTAATTTTATGAAAAACAACCAATTTGAAATGTCAATCTCGTGAATTTGCTTTGGCTAACCAAGCCATGTGGGAAATTACACTGTTGAAATTGCTTGACATCCATGCGCACAACAGAACATGTGCTCGATGAACAAATTGAGATTTGAATTATGAAAAGAAATCCTCCTCTCTCTCCTCTTCTTGGCGTAACGTCCTCACTGGGACAAAGCCTGCTTCTCAGCTTAGTGTTCAATGAGCACTTCCACAGTTTTTAACTGAGAGCTTCCTCTGCCAATGACCATTTTGCATGTGTATATCGTGTGGGTTCCGGGTCATTTGGCCGGAAGCAATTTGGCCGAATGCCGTTTGGCCGAACGCCATTTGGCCGAAAGGGTCATTTGGCCGAAAAATAAATGATCAACTTAAGTGATTATGCCACCGGTCCTCGCATCAGTATAACTCGAAAGAACAGCCTATGATTCACAGAAGGAATAATCTTTGATAAAATATTGGCAGTTTAAATGCCAACTAACCCCTCAATGTCAAAACTAGAAAGAATAGCCTATGATTAGAAGAAGGAAATATTTCTTATGATCAAATTGGTAGTTAGAATGTCAAAAAATCCTATGAATTCTTTCGATCATGTTTCGGCCAAACGACATTCGGCCAAACGACCTTTCGGCCAGATGGCCGGACACCAAATCCATGTACTCTGGTGAGACTCGAACTCACGACTCCCAATTCGCTAGACGCTTCTATTCCTTCAAGCTACGGAGTCACTTGACTATCTCCGTCGCCACTAGGCCTAGAACTGAACTCGATTCCACAGACGCACATTGTTATCCTCTTTTCACAATCCAAACTTCCTTCGGAACCTCCTTCGTCGAGAGTCCGACTGCACACTAATTGTCATACCAATAAGTGATTGGGAGGCAGTGCTCGAAGCTCCCGACAATTAAAAATAATTTCCTCTCCCGCTTTGACATACATGTGCACAACAGTGTATGTGTTAGATGTACATCCAATCCCATCTGAAGGAGGTTTGGATTGTGAAAAGAAGAGAACCATGTGCGACTGTGGAATCGAGTTCAGTTCTAGGCCTACTGGCAACGGAGATAGTCGAGTGACTTCGTAGCTTGAAGGAATAGAAGCGCCCGTCTAGCGAATTGGGAGTCGTGAGTTCGAGTCTCACCGGAGTACGTGGATTTATTTTCAAAATTCAAATCTCAATTTGTTCATCGAGCACATGTTCTGTTGTGTACATGGATGTCAAAGCATTTTCAATAGAGCCAATTTGATATGTTGTCTTGTATGCTAAATATGAATTATCATACATTGCTCTGGATTAGGATATTGCACTCTATTGCAAAAAAAGTATTATATAAACAGTCGCCAGATCCCAGCGTCGGTATGTTGTGAATGTCAATAGTGTATACGTCAACAATGAAGGCAATGTCAGCTCTGAAGCATCACGTTGGAATTCTTTTGACATTTCTCATGATAATTTTACACAACAAACTCCACTAACATTTTCAATTTTCGTTTCTAATTTTTCTAACATCTTCTTTGCGAATACCATTCGAAGATTTGATATAACTTGTATATGTTGTTGTTTTTATCTGAATTGCTTTTAAATGTTGAGCGGGTTACTTCAAGAGAGTTTCCGATTCTCATTTATTTCCATATTCCGAGTATTTTTTTTGTAAATTTTTCCAACCTGAATTTTTTCAAATGTTGGCATTGTTGAAAACTAAGTGCAGCAGCGTTCCGGTTAAATTCAATCACATACTGTAATTGAGAACAGTGCAGTAAAATGTCATCTATACCGATGCACCCTACCAATAATGAGAATTCCACAGAATATCCATCGGTGACAAGCCAGATATCTTTCATAATCTACATGGCAAAACTTTCCGAAATATTGTCTTTGGAAAAATCTTGATGGCATTGAACTACAAATCTTTTCGGATTTTTTCAAAAATTTCCCATAGGAGTACCCCATGACCCCTTCAATATATTGCTGAAATTTTCTGCTTTATTTTACGAGAATTTTAAACATGAATGCTCCTGAATCCTCCACCGTAAATAATCACAAACATTTCTCTATAATACATTCCTCAGTCTCCGATAATCCTTTCTGAACCTTACTGAATCTACTATTATTTACTCGGAACCTGCAATTATATTTTACAAGAATCTGAAATGCCCCATAGGTTGATGTTGGAACGAGCTCTGATAAACTTCCTCATTGGAATACCTCCAAAACAGTTCCGGAAATACTACCCGCTAGAACCTCAACAAAATCTTTTTCACAATTCATACGGCTTTACTCCATTTGGCATAATGCCATTTGGCATACCGCCGTTTGGCATAATGCCATTTGGCATAATGGCCATTTGGCATAATGGTCAATTGGCATAATACTGTTGGCATAACACGAAGAACAGCCTTCTTGATAAGAATGTGCATAATATTTGTTATGCCAAATGGCCATTATGCCAAATGGCTGTTATGCCAAATGGATTTTATGCCAAATGGCATCATGCCAAATGGGGTAGAATCAATTCATACTACAATAGGTACTCCTATATTTTCGCGACAGTCTCATATTCAATTGAGGTTTCCAGCGGTATAAAATCAGCTGCATATTCTAGAAATGCGGCGTGCATGAGCCGAAACCATTGTTTTATAGTTTTGTAAGGGCATTGTACTGCTGATTTTGTACTGAGCACAGCTCTCAAGCAATTGCGCATCTGTCAAAAATCAATGACGTGAATCGCGAAATAAAATAAAAAATATGGTGACATACTTTTACAAAAATTCTAACTTTTTCTTATTTTCACACACGTCGACAACAGGGGTTTGCATTATGAACAAAAAAATCACAGCGGCTCAAAAAAGGAGCAATTCATAACGAAGCCAGAAGAAAAAAATCAAAATTTAATAAATGATCATCTTTTTTGCGTACATTATAATCCACTCATTAGGTTGTGAGACTGAGGTCAGAGAGTGGGCGGCACAGTAAACATTAAAGGAATCCTGACAACAAAAATGTTCTTCAATGTCTCTGATTCTAACCAAAACCAAACCTCCCAGCATTCTTCGGAAAATCGCTTGAACTCTTCCCAGTATACTAGCGCCATTTCATCCGAATATCCGAAAAGATGCATTACATGGCAGTGCCAACAATTAGATGGCCAATTGGCTTTGAAGAGGTTTTAAAAACCGTCATAAAACTGAAACGATTTTTTTTTGGTTTTATGATGGTGTTAATAACCTCCTAACAGCTATTTGAATTAAATATCTTGCATGGGTATGATCCAACACTCAAATGTCCTTTTTTTCTCATATTTTTCATTGCTTTACTCTGTCTTTCCCATTGAGCTTCTGTGGAGAAAATCCGGAGAAAAAGTTAAAAAAAAAATTTAAAGGAACTCCCAAGGAATCCCATGAATATCTGAAAGAATTTCTGTAAGAATTTATCAAATAATGCTTCGAAGGATCTCCGAGGGGTTTCTTGAGAAATTGCTCTTGGAAAAGTTCCCGAAGCTATTCCTGGAGGAGGTCATACAAGGTTTTCTTCAGGAATTCGTGAAAGTATTAATGTATGAGATGAGCCAGCCTCAGGCTGAAAATCCTAGTAATTAAGATAAAAAAAACTCCTGGAGGACTTCGTAAAAAAACTGGAAGAATTCCTGGTGGAATTTCAGGATGAATTCTTATAAAGACTGGAGGCATTTTTGGATGAATATGTGAAACATGTCTAGAAGAATTCTCATACGAATCCCTAAAAAAATGGAGAAATCACTATTCGTTCCGTTGAGAATAAAAATTCCGAAGATATTTCAGAGGAAAAACCTGGAGAAACTGATTAAAAAGTGTGTGAAGAATTAACTCAAAGTTGAAATTCATGAAAATAAATAAATTAAAAAAAAAATGTTCCTACGAAACGAAATGCGAAACAAATTCCGAATAAACAATGCTTTATTGATTTATAAAAACGTTAGTCAGAAAGTGGACAACCAACAACTTCACTTTCTCACCACAAACCATTCTCCTCCTTGTTCTAGTATTTGCTTACATACTCCTGTGAAGGAAGTTCTCTTCCAAGAACCCGAAAGCAAGGAAATGTAGGGTGCGTAATTTTCTCGTTTTCTTATGGATCGAATGTTGCGCGGGGTGGTCAAAGGTGGCACCGGGTAAACAACGAAAGAAAATAATTTGATTACATGGCATGATACTTTTGTTCGCCGAAGTCACACAGCTGGTTGGGTCAAAGTCCACAGCCACACACCTCGCCCGTGTGAAATGGTGAGGCCAACAAGGTGGAGGTGAAACCCGAAGCGGTCAAATTGTTTAATGAGTTGGTTTGGTTAATTTCGGGAGGTAATTTTATTTGTCGTTTGACGACGGCTTCGGCAATGACGCCGACGTTTGTGAGCTTGTGAGTAAATGAGGTTAATGCATGTTTAAGGAGCTGTATTGTGGTGTGGCGTTTTGGTCATGTCTTAATCAAATCAGGTTTAAGCGGACCATAAAGGTTTTGGATACTTCCTGTTTTGTTGGGGTTCTTGTTGAGAGGTGATGACTTACCTGAAAAGAGAGAGAGAGAGAGAAATGGGTTTTTGATTAGTAAAATTGTTTCGATGAAGGGTATGGATGGAAAACAGAAACTTTTATCATTTTGTTGGCATTTCTTTTGAAATTTTGCTGGGTAATGAATTCAGTAGTATCAAATTTACAGACTTGCCAGAAGAGTTTTTCTTAAATATTTTTTTTTGTTTTTATGTGTGTTTTACCATAACGCTAATTCTGTACTCTCTTAAAATTAATGACATAAGGATGATACAAATTTGCAGAATCGAATGCTAATTAATTCTATTTTTGCATCAAGTTTTCTACTCATAGCTTCTTGTTATCATTCCATTTATTTTATTTTGATGTGATCAATTGATTCATTACATTTTGTTTTATTTTGTTTTATTTCAATTTATTTTATTTAATTAAATTATATTTCAAATATTTCATTTGATTTTATATTTCACTTTATTTAATTTCTTTTTTTTTGTTTTATTTTTTTTTTATTTTAAATTTTTTTGTCTGATTTATTTTGTTTTGTTTTATTCTTCTTGGCATTATAAGAGCACTTCCATTTCCACAGTTTTCAGCTGAGAGTTTCCTCTGCCAATGATCATTTTACATTTGTACATCGTGTGACAGGCACAAAGATACTGTGTACCCAAGAAAGTTAAGGACAATTTCATTCCAAAAAGCTCCTGAATCAACCGAAGTTCGAACCCCGTATGGTCTTGTCAAATATCCGCGCATTTATCGTCTCGGCTATTATTTTAATTTATTTATTCTGATTCATTACAATATTACTCAATTCCATTATATTTTGGTTGATCTACATATAATATATTTTTTTAAATTTTTTGATTTTTTTAAATTTACGTGCATTACATTCCAATTAGCACACCTTTTTGCAATTTTAGTGTAGTTCATTTATTTGAGTTTTTGTGGTGTTTTCTGATTCCAACGTTTCGATAATTATTGGATCATCTCCATGGAGTCCATTTAGTTCGTAAATTGATTTTTTTTTAAATTTAATTTGATTTTCTATATCAGTTAATTTTGTATAGATTTCTACAATATGATTTAAAGAATTTGCCAATATTCCTGTATTTCAAAGGAACTATCGTTCTGCAATTCATGTGGCATTCCTATTGCCACTTTTCATAGTTGTTCAATAACACCTTTTTCCAAAACCTTTTCTACCGTGACCACTAGCATAATCTCCGTAGCGATTCAAACTTTGACACTCCAAACTCGGTGACGGAAGCCAAAACTGACGGCGTATAAAACTGGTCTTAACTCCCACACGATTTGCAAAACGGTCCAGCATCCTTCGTAAAATGGCAGTGAAAAGAAATCTACTGCCTTACAGCATCCTTCCAACTACAAACTTGCCCGACGACGTCTACCTGGTTATTATTATAATGACTCCGATGTCTCCGGTGACGACGACTACGACGACAACGACGATAATAACAATCACAAAGCATAGATCTACATAATCATAATCATAATGCATAAATTTCACTTCCTTTAAATGCGAACACATTGCCGGTCCTTACCCTCCGTACACCCCTAAGCACCGTCTCCGACGCCGACGACGACGGTGAGTAGATCAAAGGATACTCCGCACCACAGTGGTGATGCAGTCAGTGGATTTTCGGGGGTGGCTTTGCTCGAGTCGAATCTACATAGGTAGAGAAGCGGCAGCAAAATGCAAAGATGAGCGCCGCTTTTACGCTCCAAACAGCAATCCCTGCCCTTGGCCTCGGCCCCAGCTCTGCGTGTATGTGCAACATCAAAAGGATCCGGTTCACCGCATCAGCAGCATCCAGAGGATCCTGTTTGCGTGGGTGTGTGCGTGTGTTGGTGCGTTTTCTCTATACGAGTGCATGTGGTTCGCTGTGAAGAGGATCATCATGGCTTTTGGAGCACGTAGTCATGTTGACCCGTATGAGGAATCAGGATAAAATGTAAATTTGGTTCAGAAAAATATCCTTGATAAGGAGCAATTTACCACACTAGATCAAATATTGGTCGCAGTGGTTATGTCCCAAACAGAGAAAAAAGGAGCATACCAAGCAGCAAGCAGAAGAAAATTTTGGAAAATTTACCACGCGCCATTTCCTCAGAACTCTTTTCCGATTCGTTCATAAATTCTTCGAGAGGTTCCTTCAGAAATTTATCGAAAGATTTATTTAGAAAATTATCCATATTTTCAGAAAATCCTCAATGGGTTCCAGTAAAAAAATCTCCAGGTATTTCATATCCCTCTTGTACACAACCCCGCCTTTAGACGGAACAATCAAAACTTTTATATTTATCCAAAAAATAATGGAGAGTTTTTCCCACAAATTATGAAGAAGTCTCCCGAAACAATGGACGATTTCCCCCAAAATTTGTGGAGAATTTGTCTCAGATAAACTGAAGAGTTTTATCCAGAAAATGTGAAAAACTTTTTGAAGTAATTCTGGAAAACTTTTTGTTGAAATTCTGGAAAATTTCTCCCAAAAATTCTTGAGAACTTCCCCCAGATAGTCCACATATTTTTTCCAGAAATTCTGAAGAATTATCCCAGATATTCTGTACAATTTCGCACAGGAATTCTGGATAATTTCATCCAGAAAATCTAGACAATTTCTTCTCCCCGAAATTCTTAAGAATTTCTAGAAAATTTCTCCCAGAAATTCTAGAAAATTTCACCCAGAAATTCTAGAAAATTTCTCCCAGAAATTCTAGAAAATTTCTCCCAGAAATTCTAGAAAATTTCTCCCAGACATTCGTTAGAATTTCTCTCAGAAAATCTGTATAATTTCTTCAGTAATTCTATTGAATATCTCCTAGAAATTCTGAAGAATTGATCAAAGAAATTCAAGATAATTTCTTCTGGAAATTTTCGAGAACTTCTTCCAGAAATTCTGGAGAATTTTCCCAGAAATTCTGGAGAATTTTTTCCAGAAATTCTTAAGATTTTTTTTAGTAATTCTTGAGCAGTTCATCCAGAAATTTTGGATAATTTCATTCAGAAGTCTGGAGAATTTCTCTCAAAAATTCTGGAGAATTTTTCTCAGAAATTCAGGAGAATTTCTTCAATATTTTTTCAAGAAATTCTGGAGAATTTCTGAAGACTTTCTCACAGAAATTCTGGAGATTTATTCATATAAATTCTGGAGAATTTCCCGCAGACATTCTTTAGAGTTTCTCCCAGAAATTCTGGAGAATTTCTCTCAGAAATTCTGAATAATTTCACCCAGACATTCTAGAAAATTTCTCCCAGACATTCGTTAGAATTTCTCTCAGAAATTCTGTATAGTTTTTTCAGTAATTCTAAAGAATTTCTCCTAGAAATTCTGAAGAATTGATCAAAGAAATTCGAGATAATTTCTTCTGGAAATTTTAGAGAACTTCTCCCAAAAATTCTGGAGATTTATTCCCAGAAATTCAGGAGAATTTCTCGCAGACATTCTGGAGAATTTCTCTCTGAAATTCTGGAGAATTTCTCACAGAAATTCCGGAGATTTTTTCTCAGAAATTCTGGATAACTTTATCCAGAAATTCTGTAAATTTCTTTTCCAGAATTTCTTGAGAATTTCTTCCAGAAATTCTGGAAAATTTCTTACAGAAATTTTGGAGAGTTTCTCCCTGAAATTCTGGAAAATTTCTCCATGAAATTCTGGAGAATTTTTCCATCAATTCCGAAAAAAAATCTTCCAGATATCCTGAAATTCTGCAGATATTTCAAAGAATTTATTCCAGTAATTCTGGAAGATCTGGAGAATTTCTTCCAGGAATTCTGGAAAATTTCCTGAAATTTATCCCAGAAATTCATGATAATTTGTTTCAGTAATTCTGGGGAATTTCTTCCTGAAATTCTGGAGAATTTCGTCTAGAATTTCTGGAGAATTTCTTCCTGAATTTCTTTCAGATATCCTGGAAATTCTCCAGTTATTTTCTAGTATTTCAAAATATAATGATATATAGGACTGTTCTGTATATCTCAAAATGGTTTGCGGAATCTTTGAAAGCGTATTTTTTTTTTATTTAATCAATGAAAAATTGCTGTTTTGGTCACGTTTCAGATGTCATGGTTTCTTTTGTTTTGAATCGCAACAATTAATATATTTTAAATTTTTCTTCAATCATAACTTAAGAGGGTACGGAAGAACTTCCCAAACTGTGCGCTGCGCGCTCTAGTGTGCCGTGAACCATTATCAGGTGCGCCGCAAGCTTCAGAGCCGACACAAAGAAAACAAATTGCGTCAGGATTTTTTAAGAAACATCTCAAGAGTGTTTTAGAGGGATCTTTACAGAAGCTTATCCAGGCGTATCTCCAGGAATTTCTTCAGGAGTTTTCCTGAAAGGTTCACAATTGGTTTCTCGTGAAGTTTTCACCTGAAAGTTTTACATAAATTCCTCCGCTTCAAGAATTTTTCTGGTGGTTTTCAGATATTTCTCCAGAGATTCATTCAAAAGTATTTCTTGAGATATCAACGGGTATTCTACTGGAGATTTCTAAAAGATTTCTATTTTCAGAAATTCCTGATCGAATTCGTTTAAAAATATGTCCTCCAGTGAT